>NW_027315148.1:0-57500 GCF_023375885.2 Dermacentor andersoni | reverse complement strand
GCACCATTTGCATGCACATCTTGTGGTTTTGCAGAAAACTTCATCCGCGTCTACCAAAAGATGGATGTGCATGCTTAAAACGCGTTTTCGCACAAATCCGTGCGCGGGTGCTAAAAAGAGCAGCATCGGCATGCTTAGCACGTCGTTTGGTAGAAATCCACGTGCGCGTTCGCCAAAAGCACCATTTGCATGCACATCTTGTGGTTTTGCAGAAAACTTCATCCGCGTCTACCAAAGATGCATGTGCATGCTTAAAACGCGTTTTCGCACAAATCCGCGCGCGGGTGCTAAAAAGAGCAGCATTGGCATGCTTAGCACGTCGTTTGGTAGAAATCCACGTGCGCGTTCTGCCAAAAGCACCATTTGCATGCACATCTTGTGGTTTTGCAGAAAACTTCATCCGCGTCTACCAAAAGATGCATGTGCATGCTTAAAACGCGTTTTCGCACAAATGCGTGCGCGGGTGCTAAAAAGAGCAGCATCGGCATGCTTAGCACGTCGTTTGGTAGAAATCCACGTGCGCGTTCTGCCAAAAGCACCATTTGCATGCACATCTTGTGGTTTTGCAGAAAACTTCATCCGCGTCTACCAAAAGATGCATGTGCATGCTTAAAACGCGTTTTCGCACAAATCCGTGCGCGGGTGCTAAAAAGAGCAGCATCGGCATGCTTAGCACGTCGTTTTGGTAGAAATCCACGTGCGCGTTCTGCCAAAAGCACCATTTGCATGCACATCTTGTGGTTTTGCAGAAAACTTCATCCGCGTCTACCAAAAGATGCATGTGCATGCTTAAAACGCGTTTTTGCACAAATCCGTGCGCGGGGGCTAAAAAGAGCAGCATCGGCATGCTTAGCACGTCGTTTGGTAGAAATCCACGTGCGCGTTCTGCCAAAAGCACCATTTGCATGCACATATTGTGGTTTTGCAGAAAACTTCATCCGTGTCTACCAAAAGATGCATGTGCATGCTTAAAACGCGTTTTCGCACAAATCCATGCGCGGGTGCTAAAAAGAGCAGCATCGGCATGCTTAGCACGTCGTTTGGTAGAAATCCACGTGCGCGTTCTGCAAAAAGCACCATTTGCATGCACATCTTGTGGTTTTGCAGAAACTTCATCCGCGTCTACCAAAAGATGCATGTGCATGCTTAAAACGCGTTTTCGCACAAATCCGTGCGCGGGTGCTAAAAAGAGCAGCATCGGCATGCTTAGCACGTCGTTTGGTAGAAATCCACGTGCGCGTTCTGCAAAAAGCACCATTTGCATGCACATCTTGTGGTTTTGCAGAAAACTTCATCCGCGTCTACCAAAAGATGCATGTGCATGCTTAAAACGCGTTTTCGCACAAATGCGTGCGCGGGTGCTAAAAAGAGCAGCATCGGCATGCTTAGCACGTCGTTTGGTAGAAATCCACGTGCGCGTTCTGCCAAAAGCACCATTTGCATGCACATCTTGTGGTTTTGCAGAAAACTTCATCCGCGTCTACCAAAGATGCATGTGCATGCTTAAAACGCGTTTTCGCACAAATCCGTGCGCGGGTGCTAAAAAGAGCAGCATCGGCATGCTTAGCACGTCGTTTGGTAGAAATCCACGTGCGCGTTCTGCCAAAAGCACCATTTGCATGCACATCTTGTGGTTTTGCAGAAAACTTCATCCGCGTCTACCAAAAGATGCATGTGCATGCTTAAAAACGCGTTTTCGCACAAATCCGTGCGCGGGTGCTAAAAAGAGCAGCATCGGCATGCTTAGCACGTCGTTTGGTAGAAATCCACGTGCGCGTTCTGCCAAAAGCACCATTTGCATGCACATCTTGTGGTTTTGCAGAAAACTTCATCCGCGTCTACCAAAAGATGCATGTGCATGCTTAAAACGCGTTTTCGCACAAATCCGTGCGCGGGTGCTAAAAAGAGCAGCATCGGCATGCTTAGCACGTCGTTTGGTAGAAATCCACGTGCGCGTTCTGCAAAAAGCACCATTTGCATGCACATCTTGTGGTTTTGCAGAAAACTTCATCCGCGTCTACCAAAAGATGCATGTGCATGCTTAAAACGCGTTTTCGCACAAATGCGTGCGCGGGTGCTAAAAAGAGCAGCATCGGCATGCTTAGCACGTCGTTTGGTAGAAATCCACGTGCGCGTTCTGCCAAAAGCACCATTTGCATGCACATCTTGTGGTTTTGCAGAAAACTTCATCCGCGTCTACCAAAAGATGCATGTGCATGCTTAAAACGCGTTTTCGCACAAATGCGTGCGCGGGTGCTAAAAAGAGCAGCATCGGCATGCTTAGCACGTCGTTTGGTAGAAATCCACGTGCGCGTTCTGCCAAAAGCACCATTTGCATGCACATCTTGTGGTTTTGCAGAAAACTTCATCCGCGTCTACCAAAAGATGCATGTGCATGCTTAAAACGCGTTTTCGCACAAATCCGTGCGCGGGTGCTAAAAAGAGCAGCATCGGCATGCTTAGCACGTCGTTTGGTAGAAATCACGTGCGCGTTCTGCCAAAAGCACTATTTGCATGCACATCTTATGGTTTTGCAGAAAACTTCATCCGCGTCTACCAAAAGATGCATGTGCATGCTTAAAACGCGTTTTTCGCACAAATCCGTGCGCGGGTGCTAAAAAGAGCAGCATCGGCATGCTTAGCACGTCGTTTGGTAGAAATCCACGTGCGCGTTCTGCCAAAAGCACCATTTGCATGCACATCTTGTGGTTTTGCAGAAAACTTCATCCGCGTCTACCAAAAGATGCCTGTGCATGCTTAAAACGCGTTTTCGCACAAATCCGTGCGCGGGTGCTAAAAAGAGCAGCATCGGCATGCTTAGCACGTCGTTTGGTAGAAATCCACGTGCGCGTTCTGCAAGAAGCACCATTTGCATGCACATCTTGTGGTTTTGCAGAAAACTTCATCCGCGTCTACCAAAAGATGCATGTGCATGCTTAAAACGCGTTTTTCGCACAAATGCGTGCGCGGGTGCTAAAAAGAGCAGCATCGGCATGCTTAGCACGTCGTTTGGTAGAAATCCACGTGCGCGTTCTGCAAGAAGCACCATTTGCATGCACATCTTGTGGTTTTGCAGAAACTTCATCCGCGTCTACCAAAAGATGCATGTGCATGATTAAAACGCGTTTTCGCACAAATCCGTGCGCGGGTGCTAAAGAGAGCAGCATCGGCATGCTTAGCACGTCGTTTGGTAGAAATCCACGTGCGCGTTCTGCCAAAATCACCATTTGCATGCACATCTTCTGGTTTTGCAGAAAACTTCATCCGCGTCTACCAAAAGATGCATGTGCATGCTTAAAATGCGTTTTCGCACAAATCCGTGCGCGGGTGCTAAAAAGAGCAGCATCGGCATGCTTAGCACGTCGTTTGGTAGAAATCCACGTGCGCGTTTCTGCCAAAAGCACCATTTGCATGCACATCTTGTGGTTTTGCAGAAAAACTTCATCCGCGTCTACCAAAAGATGCATGTGCATGCTTAAAACGCGTTTTCGCACAAATCCGTGCGCGGGTGCTAAAAAGAGCAGCATCGGCATGCTTAGCACGTCGTCTGGTAGAAATCCACGTGCGCGTTCTGCAAAAAGCACCATTTGCATGCACATCTTGTGGTTTTGCAGAAAACTTCATCCGCGTCTACCAAAAGATGCATGTGCATGCTTAAAACGCGTTTTCACACAAATCCGCGCGCGGGTGCTAAAAAGAGCAGCATCGGCATGCTTAGCACGTCGTTTGGTAGAAATCCACGTGCGCGTTCTGCCAAAAGCACCATTTGCATGCACATCTTGTGGTTTTGCAGAAAACTTCATCCGCGTCTACCAAAAGATGCATGTGCATGCTTAAAACGCGTTTTCGCACAAATCCGTGCGCGGGTGCTAAAAAGAGCAGCATCGGCATGCTTAGCACGTCGTTTGGTAGAAATCCACGTGCGCGTTCTGCCAAAAGCACCATTTGCATGCACATCTTGTGGTTTTGCAGAAAACTTCATCCGCGTCTACCAAAAGATGCATGTGCATGCTTAAAACGCGTTTTCGCACAAATCCGTGCGCGGGTGCTAAAAAGAGCAGCATCGGCATGCTTAGCACGTCGTTTGGTAGAAATCCACGTGCGCGTTCTGCCAAAAGCACCATTTGCATGCACATATTGTGGTTTTGCAGAAAACTTCATCCGTGTCTACGAAAAGATGCATGTGCATGCTTAAAACGCGTTTTCGCACAAATCCATGCGCGGGTGCTAAAAAGAGCAGCATCGGCATGCTTAGCACGTCGTTTGGTAGAAATCCACGTGCGCGTTCTGCAAAAAGCACCATTTGCATGCACATCTTGTGGTTTTGCAGAAAACTTCATCCGCGTCTACCAAAAGATGCATGTGCATGCTTAAAACGCGTTTTCGCACAAATCCGTGCGCGGGTGCTAAAAAGAGCAGCATCGGCATGCTTAGCACGTCGTTTGGTAGAAATCCACGTGCGCGTTCTGCCAAAAGCACCATTTGCATGCACATATTGTGGTTTTGCAGAAAACTTCATCCGCGTCTACCAAAAGGTGCATGTGCATGCTTAAAACGCGTTTTCGCACAAATCCGTGCGCGGGGTGCTAAAAAGAGCAGCATCGGCATGCTTAGCACGTCATTTGGTAGAAATCCACGTGCGCGTTCTGCCAAAAGCACCATTTGCATGCACATCTTGTGGTTTTGCAGAAAACTTCATCCGCGTCTACCAAAAGATGCATGTGCATGCTTAAAACGCGTTTTCGCACAAATCCGTGCGCGGGTGCTAAAAAGAGCAGCATCGGCATGCTTAGCACGTCGTTTGGTAGAAATCCACGTGCGCGTTCTGCAAAAAGCACCATTTGCATGCACATCTTGTGGTTTTGCAGAAAACTTCATCCGCGTCTACCAAAAGATGCATCTGCATGCTTAAAACGCGTTTTCGCACAAATCCGTGCGCGGGTGCTAAAAAGAGCAGCATCGGCATGCTTAGCACGTCGTTTGGTAGAAATCCACGTGCGCGTTCTGCCAAAAGCACCATTTGCATGCACATCTTGTGGTTTTGCAGAAAACTTCATCCGCGTCTACCAAAAGATGCATGTGCATGCTTAAAACGCGTTTTCGCACAAATGCGTGCGCGGGTGCTAAAAAGAGCAGCATCGGCATGCTTAGCACGTCGTTGGTAGAAATCCACGTGCGCGTTCTGCCAAAAGCACCATTTGCATGCACATCTTGTGGTTTTGCAGAAAACTTCATCCACGTCTACCAAAAGATGCATGTGCATGCTTAAAACGCGTTTTCGCACAAATGCGTGCGCGGGTGCTAAAAAGAGCAGCATCGGCATGCTTAGCACGTCGTTTGGTAGAAATCCACGTGCGCGTTCTGCCAAAAGCACCATTTGCATGCACATCTTGTGGTTTTGCAGAAAACTTCATCCGCGTCTACCAAAGATGCATGTGCATGCTTAAAACGCGTTTTCGCACAAATCCGTGCGCGGGTGCTAAAAAGAGCAGCATCGGCATGCTTAGCACGTCGTTTGGTAGAAATCCACGTGCGCGTTCTGCCAAAAGCACTATTTGCATGCACATCTTATGGTTTTGCAGAAAACTTCATCCGCGTCTACCAAAAGATGCATGTGCATGCTTAAAACGCGTTTTCGCACAAATCCGTGCGCGGGTGCTAAAAAGAGCAGCATCGGCATGCTTAGCACGTCATTTGGTAGAAATCCACGTGCGCGTTCTGCCAAAAGCACCATTTGCATGCACATCTTGTGGTTTTGCAGAAAACTTCATCCGCGTCTACCAAAAGATGCATGTGCATGCTTAAAACGCGTTTTCGCACAAATCCGTGCGCGGGTGCTCAAAAGAGCAGCATCGGCATGCTTAGCACGTCGTTTGGTAGAAATCCACGTGCGCGTTCTGCCAAAAGCACCATTTGCATGCACATCTTGTGGTTTTGCAGAAAACTTCATCCGCGTCTACCAAAAGATGCATGTGCATGCTTAAAACGCGTTTTCGCACAAATGCGTGCGCGGGTGCTAAAAAGAGCAGCATCGGCATGCTTAGCGCGTCGTTTGGTAGAAATCCACGTGCGCGTTCTGCCAAAAGCACCATTTGCATGCACATCTTATGGTTTTGCAGAAAACTTCATCCGCGTCTACCAAAAGATGCCTGTGCATGCTTAAAACGCGTTTTCGTACAAATCCGTGCGCGGGTGCTAAAAAGAGCAGCATCGGCATGCTTAGCACGTCGTTTGGTAGAAATCCACGTGCGCGTTCTGCAAAAAGCACCATTTGCATGCACATCTTGTGGTTTTGTAGAAAACTTCATCCGCGTCTACCAAAAGATGCATGTGCATGCTTAAAACGCGTTTTCGCACAAGTGCGTGCGCGGGTGCTAAAAAGAGCAGCATCGGCATGCTTAGCACGTCGTTTGGTAGAAATCCACGTGCGCGTTCTGCAAGAAGCACCATTTGCATGCACATCTTGTGGTTTTGCAGAAAACTTCATCCGCGTCTACCAAAAGATGCATGTGCATGCTTAAAACGAGTTTTCGCACAAATCCGTGCGCGGGTGCTAAAAAGAGCAGCATCGGCATGCTTAGCACGTCGTTTGGTAGAAATCCACGTGCGCGTTCTGCCAAAAGCACCATTTGCATGCACATCTTCTGGTTTTGCAGAAAACTTCATCCGCATCTACCAAAAGATGCATGTGCATGCTTAAAACGCGTTTTCGCACAAATCCGTGCGCGGGTGCTAAAAAGAGCAGCATCGGCATGCTTAGCACGTCGTTTGGTAGAAATCCACGTGCGCGTTCTGCCAAAAGCACCATTTGCATGCACATCTTGTGGTTTTGCAGAAAACTTCATCCGCGTCTACCAAAAGATGCATGTGCATGCTTAAAACGCGTTTTCGCACAAATCCGTGCGCGGGTGCTAAAAAGAGCAGCATCGGCATGCTTAGCACGTCGTTTGGTAGAAATCCACGTGCGCGTTCTGCCAAAAGCACCATTTGCATGCACATCTTGTGGTTTTGCAGAAAACTTCATCCGCGTCTACCAAAAGATGCATGTGCATGCTTAAAACGCATTTTCGCACAAATCCGTGCGCGGGTGCTAAAAAGAGCAGCATCGGCATGCTTAGCACGTCGTTTGGTAGAAATCCACGTGCGCGTTCTGCCAAAAGCACCATTTGCATGCACATCTTGTGGTTTTGCAGAAAACTTCATCCGCGTCTACCAAAAGATGCATGTGCAGGCTTAAAACGCGTTTTCGCACAAATCCGTGCGCGGGTGCTAAAAAGAGCAGCATCGGCATGCTTAGCACGTCGTTTGGTAGAAATCCACGTGCGCGTTCTGCCAAAAGCACCATTTGCATGCACATCTTGTGGTTTTGCAGAAAACTTCATCCGCGTCTACCAAAAGATGCATGTCCATGCTTAAAACGCGTTTTCGCACAAATCCGTGCGCGGGTGCTAAAAAGAGCAGCATCGGCATGCTTAGCACGTCGTTTGGTAGAAATCCACGTGCGCGTTCTGCCAAAAGCACCATTTGCATGCACATCTTCTGGTTTTGCAGAAAACTTCATCCGCGTCTACCAAAAGATGCATGTGCATGCTTAAAACGCGTTTTCGCACAAATCCGTGCGCGGGTGCTAAAAAGAGCAGCATCGGCATGCTTAGCACGTCGTTTGGTAGAAATCCACGTGCGCGTTCTGCCAAAACCACCATTTGCATGCACATCTTGTGGTTTTGCAGAAAAATTCATCCGCGTCTACCAAAAGATGCCTGTGCATGCTTAAAACGCGTTTTCGCACAAATCCGTGCGCGGGTGCTAAAAAGAGCAGCATCGGCATGCTTAGCACGTCGTTTGGTAGAAATCCACGTGCGCGTTCTGCAAAAAGCACCATTTGCATGCACATCTTGTGGTTTTGCAGAAAACTTCATCCGCGTCTACCAAAAGATGCATGTGCATGCTTAAAACGCGTTTTCGCACAAATGCGTGCGCGGGTGCTAAAAAGAGCAGCATCGGCATGCTTAGCACGTCGTTTAGTAGAAATCCACGTGCGCGTTCTGCAAGAAGCACCATTTGCATGCACATCTTGTGGTTTTGCAGAAAACTTCATCCGCGTCTACCAAAAGATGCATGTGCATGCTTAAAACGCGTTTTCGCACAAATCCGTGCGCGGGTGCTAAAAAGAGCAGCATCGGCATGCTTAGCACGTCGTTTGGTAGAAATCCACGTGCGCGTTCTGCCAAAAGCACCATTTGCATGCACATCTTCTGGTTTTGCAGAAAACTTCATCCGCATCTACCAAAAGATGCATGTGCATGCTTAAAACGCGTTTTCGCACAAATCCGTGCGCGGGTGCTAAAAAGAGCAGCATCGGCATGCTTAGCACGTCGTTTGGTAGAAATCCACGTGCGCGTTCTGCCAAAAGCACCATTTGCATGCACATCTTGTGGTTTTGCAGAAAACTTCATCCGCGTCTACCAAAAGATGCATGTGCATGCTTAAAACGCGTTTTCGCACAAATCCGTGCGCGGGTGCTAAAAAGAGCAGCATCGGCATGCTTAGCACGTCGTTTGGTAGAAATCCACGTGCGCGTTCTGCCAAAAGCACCATTTGCATGCACATCTTGTGGTTTTGCAGAAAACTTCATCCGCGTCTACCAAAAGATGCATGTGCATGCTTAAAACGCGTTTTCGCACAAATGCGTGCGCGGGTGCTAAAAAGAGCAGCATCGGCATGCTTAGCGCGTCGTTTGGTAGAAATCCACGTGCGCGATCTGCCAAAAGCACCATTTGCATGCACATCTTATGGTTTTGCAGAAAACTTCATCCGCGTCTACCAAAAGATGCCTGTGCATGCTTAAAACGCGTTTTCGCACAAATCCGTGCGCGGGTGCTAAAAAGAGCAGCATCGGCATGCTTAGCACGTCGTTTGGTAGAAATCCACGTGCGCGTTCTGCAAAAAGCACCATTTGCATGCACATCTTGTGGTTTTGTAGAAAACTTCATCCGCGTCTACCAAAAGATGCATGTGCATGCTTAAAACGCGTTTTCGCACAAATGCGTGCGCGGGTGCTAAAAAGAGCAGCATCGGCATGCTTAGCACGTCGTTTGGTAGAAATCCACGTGCGCGTTCTGCAAGAAGCACCATTTGCATGCACATCTTGTGGTTTTGCAGAAAACTTCATCCGCGTCTACCAAAAGATGCATGTGCATGCTTAAAACGAGTTTTCGCACAAATCCGTGCGCGGGTGCTAAAAAGAGCAGCATCGGCATGCTTAGCACGTCGTTTGGTAGAAATCCACGTGCGCGTTCTGCCAAAAGCACCATTTGCATGCACATCTTATGGTTTTGCAGAAAACTTCATCCGCGTCTACCAAAAGATGCCTGTGCATGCTTAAAACGCGTTTTCGCACAAATCCGTGCGCGGGTGCTAAAAAGAGCAGCATCGGCATGCTTAGCACGTCGTTTGGTAGAAATCCACGTGCGCGTTCTGCAAAAAGCACCATTTGCATGCACATCTTGTGGTTTTGTAGAAAACTTCATCCGCGTCTACCAAAAGATGCATGTGCATGCTTAAAACGCGTTTTCGCACAAATGCGTGCGCGGGTGCTAAAAAGAGCAGCATCGGCATGCTTAGCACGTCGTTTGGTAGAAATCCACGTGCGCGTTCTGCAAGAAGCACCATTTGCATGCACATCTTGTGGTTTTGCAGAAAACTTCATCCGCGTCTACCAAAAGATGCATGTGCATGCTTAAAACGAGTTTTCGCACAAATCCGTGCGCGGGTGCTAAAAAGAGCAGCATCGGCATGCTTAGCACGTCGTTTGGTAGAAATCCACGTGCGCGTTCTGCAAAAAGCACCATTTGCATGCACATCTTGTGGTTTTGCAGAAAACTTCATCCGCGTCTACCAAAAGATGCATGTGCATGCTTAAAACGCGTTTTCGCACAAATGCGTGCGCGGGTGCTAAAAAGAGCAGCATCGGCATGCTTAGCACGTCGTTTGGTAGAAATCCACGTGCGCGTTCTGCCAAAAGCACCATTTGCATGCACATCTTGTGGTTTTGCAGAAAACTTCATCCGCGTCTACCAAAAGATGCATGTGCATGCTTAAAACGCGTTTTCGCACAAATGCGTGCGCGGGTGCTAAAAAGAGCAGCATCGGCATGCTTAGCACGTCGTTTGGTAGAAATCCACGTGCGCGTTCTGCCAAAAGCACCATTTGCATGCACATCTTGTGGTTTTGCAGAAAACTTCATCCGCGTCTACCAAAAGATGCATGTGCATGCTTAAAACGCGTTTTCGCACAAATCCGTGCGCGGGTGCTAAAAAGAGCAGCATCGGCATGCTTAGCACGTCGTTTGGTAGAAATCCACGTGCGCGTTCTGCCAAAAGCACTATTTGCATGCACATCTTATGGTTTTGCAGAAAACTTCATCCGCGTCTACCAAAAGATGCATGTGCATGCTTAAAACGCGTTTTCGCACAAATCCGTGCGCGGGTGCTAAAAAGAGCAGCATCGGCATGCTTAGCACGTCGTTTGGTAGAAATCCACGTGCGCGTTCTGCCAAAAGCACCATTTGCATGCACATCTTGTGGTTTTGCAGAAAACTTCATCCGCGTCTACCAAAAGATGCCTGTGCATGCTTAAAACGCGTTTTCGCACAAATCCGTGCGCGGGTGCTAAAAAGAGCAGCATCGGCATGCTTAGCACGTCGTTTGGTAGAAATCCACGTGCGCGTTCTGCAAGAAGCACCATTTGCATGCACATCTTGTGGTTTTGCAGAAAACTTCATCCGCGTCTACCAAAAGATGCATGTGCATGCTTAAAACGCGTTTTCGCACAAATGCGTGCGCGGGTGCTAAAAAGAGCAGCATCGGCATGCTTAGCACGTCGTTTGGTAGAAATCCACGTGCGCGTTCTGCAAGAAGCACCATTTGCATGCACATCTTGTGGTTTTGCAGAAAACTTCATCCGCGTCTACCAAAAGATGCATGTGCATGATTAAAACGCGTTTTCGCACAAATCCGTGCGCGGGTGCTAAAGAGAGCAGCATCGGCATGCTTAGCACGTCGTTTGGTAGAAATCCACGTGCGCGTTCTGCCAAAATCACCATTTGCATGCACATCTTCTGGTTTTGCAGAAAACTTCATCCGCGTCTACCAAAAGATGCATGTGCATGCTTAAAACGCGTTTTCGCACAAATCCGTGCGCGGGTGCTAAAAAGAGCAGCATCGGCATGCTTAGCACGTCGTTTGGTAGAAATCCACGTGCGCGTTCTGCCAAAAGCACCATTTGCATGCACATCTTGTGGTTTTGCAGAAAACTTCATCCGCGTCTACCAAAAGATGCATGTGCATGCTTAAAACGCGTTTTCGCACAAATCCGTGCGCGGGTGCTAAAAAGAGCAGCATCGGCATGCTTAGCACGTCGTCTGGCAGAAATCCACGTGCGCGTTCTGCAAAAAGCACCATTTGCATGCACATCTTGTGGTTTTGCAGAAAACTTCATCCGCGTCTACCAAAAGATGCATGTGCATGCTTAAAACGCGTTTTCACACAAATCCGCGCGCATGGATTTGTGCGAAAACGCGTTTTAAGCATGCACATGCATCTTTTGGTAGACGCGGATGAAGTTTTCTGCAAAACTACAAGATGTGCATGCAAATGGTGCTTTTGGCAGAACGCGCACGTGGATTTCTACCAAACGACGTGCTAAGCATGCCGATGCTGCTCTTTTTAGCACCCGCGCACGGATTTGTGCGAAAACGCGTTTTAAGCATGCACATGCATCTTTTGGTAG
Source organism: Dermacentor andersoni (assembly GCF_023375885.2). NCBI lineage: Eukaryota > Metazoa > Arthropoda > Arachnida > Ixodida > Ixodidae > Dermacentor > Dermacentor andersoni. Next base: position 45,710 of record NW_027315148.1, on the reverse strand, counting down.
ACGCGGATGAAGTTTTCTGCAAAACCACAAGATGTGCATGCAAATGGTGCTTTGGCAGAACGCGCACGTGGATTTCTACCAAACGACGTGCTAAGCATGCCGATGCTGCTCTTTTTAGCACCCGCGCGCGGATTTGTGTGAAAACGCGTTTTAAGCATGCACATGCATCTTTTGGTAGACGCGGATGAAGTTTTCTGCAAAACCACAAGATGTGCATGCAAATGGTGCTTTTTGCAGAACGCGCACGTGGATTTCTACCAGACGATGTGCTAAGCATGCCGATGCTGCTCTTTTTAGCACCCGCGCACGGATTTGTGCGAAAACGCGTTTTAAGCATGCACATGCATCTTTTGGTAGACGCGGATGAAGTTTTCTGCAAAACCACAAGATGTGCATGCAAATGGTGCTTTTGGCAGAACGCGCACGTGGATTTCTACCAAACGACGTGCTAAGCATGCCGATGCTGCTCTTTTTAGCACCCGCGCACGGATTTGTGCGAAAACGCGTTTTAAGCATGCACATGCATCTTTTGGTAGACGCGGATGAAGTTTTCTGCAAAACCACAAGATGTGCATGCAAATGGTGCTTTGGCAGAACGCGCACGTGGATTTCTACCAAACGACGTGCTAAGCATGCCGATGCTGCTCTTTTTAGCACCCGCGCACGGATTTGTGCAAAAACGCGTTTTAAGCATGCACATGCATCTTTTGGTAGACACGGATGAAGTTTTCTGCAAAACCACAAGATGTGCATGCAAATGGTGCTTTTGGCAGAACGCGCACGTGGATTTCTACCAAACGACGTGCTAAGCATGCCGATGCTGCTCTTTTTAGCACCCGCGCACGGATTTGTGCGAAAACGCGTTTTAAGCATGCACATGCATCTTTTGGTAGACGCGGATGAAGTTTTCTGCAAAACCACAAGATGTGCATGCAAATGGTGCTTTTGGCAGAACGCGCACGTGGATTTCTACCAAACGACGTGCTAAGCATGCCGATGCTGCTCTTTTTAGCACCCGCGCACGCATTTGTGCGAAAACGCATTTAAGCATGCACATGCATCTTTTGGTAGACGCGGATGAAGTTTTCTGCAAAACCACAAGATGTGCATGCAAATGGTGCTTTTGGCAGAACGCGCACGTGGATTTCTACCAAACGACGTGCTAAGCATGCCGATGCTGCTCTTTTAGCACCCGCGCGCGGATTTGTGCGAAAACGCGTTTTAAGCATGCACATGCATCTTTGGTAGACGCGGATGAAGTTTTCTGCAAAACCACAAGATGTGCATGCAAATGGTGCTTTTGGCAGAACGCGCACGTGCATTTCTACCAAACGACGTGCTAAGCATGCCGATGCTGCTCTTTTTAGCACCCGCGCACGGATTTGTGCGAAAACGCGTTTTAAGCATGCACATGCATCTTTTGGTAGACGCGGATGAAGTTTTCTGCAAAACCACAAGATGTGCATGCAAATGGTACTTTTGGCAGAACGCGCACGTGGATTTCTACCAAACGACGTGCTAAGCATGCCGATGCTGCTCTTTTTAGCACCCGCGCACGGATTTGTGCGAAAACGCGTTTTAAGCATGCACATGCATCTTTTGGTAGACGCGGATGAAGTTTTCTGCAAAACCACAAGATGTGCATGCAAATGGTGCTTTTGGCAGAACGCGCACGTGGATTTCTACCAAACGACGTGCTAAGCATGCCGATGCTGCTCTTTTTAGCACCCGCGCACGGATTTGTGCGAAAACGCGTTTTAAGCATGCACATGCATCTTTTGGTAGACGCGGATGAAGTTTTCTGCAAAACCACAAGATGTGCATGCAAATGGTGCTTTTGGCAGAACGCGCACGTGGATTTCTACCAAACGACGTGCTAAGCATGCCGATGCTGCTCTTTTTAGCACCCGCGCACGGATTTGTGCAAAAACGCGTTTTAAGCATGCACATGCATCTTTTGGTAGACGCGGATGAAGTTTTCTGCAAAACCACAAGATGTGCATGCAAATGGTGCTTTTGGCAGAACGCGCACGTGGATTTCTACCAAACGACGTGCTAAGCATGCCGATGCTGCTCCTTTTAGCACCCGCGCACGGATTTGTGCGAAAACGCGTTTTAAGCATGCACATGCATCTTTTGGTAGACGCGGATGAAGTTTTCTGCAAAACCACAAGATGTGCATGCAAATGGTGCTTTTGGCAGAACGCGCACGTGGATTTCTACCAAACGACGTGCTAAGCATGCCGATGCTGCTCTTTTTAGCACCCGCGCACGCATTTGTGCGAAAACGCGTTTTAAGCATGCACATGCATCTTTTGGTAGACGCGGATGAAGTTTTCTGCAAAACCACAAGATGTGCATGCAAATGGTGCTTTTGGCAGAACGCGCACGTGGATTTCTACCAAACGACGTGCTAAGCATGCCGATGCTGCTCTTTTTAGCACCCGCGCGCGGATTTGTGCGAAAACGCGTTTTAAGCATGCACATGCATCTTTGGTAGACGCGGATGAAGTTTTCTGCAAAACCACAAGATGTGCATGCAAATGGTGCTTTTGGCAGAACGCGCACGTGGATTTCTACCAAACGACGTGCTAAGCATGCCGATGCTGCTCTTTTTAGCACCCGCGCACGGATTTGTGCGAAAACGCGTTTTAAGCATGCACATGCATCTTTTGGTAGACGCGGATGAAGTTTTCTGCAAAACCACAAGATGTGCATGCAAATGGTGCTTTTGGCAGAACGCGCACGTGGATTTCTACCAAACGACGTGCTAAGCATGCCGATGCTGCTCTTTTTAGCACCCGCGCACGGATTTGTGCGAAAACGCGTTTTAAGCATGCACATGCATCTTTTGGTAGACGCGGATGAAGTTTTCTGCAAAACCACAAGATGTGCATGCAAATGGTGCTTTTGGCAGAACGCGCACGTGGATTTCTACCAAACGACGTGCTAAGCATGCCGATGCTGCTCTTTTTAGCACCCGCGCACGGATTTGTGCGAAAACGCGTTTTAAGCATGCACATGCATCTTTTGGTAGACGCGGATGAAGTTTTCTGCAAAACCACAAGATGTGCATGCAAATGGTGCTTTTGGCAGAACGCGCACGTGGATTTCTACCAAACGACGTGCTAAGCATGCCGATGCTGCTCTTTTTAGCACCCGCGCGCGGATTTGTGTGAAAACGCGTTTTAAGCATGCACATGCATCTTTTGGTAGACGCGGATGAAGTTTTCTGCAAAACCACAAGATGTGCATGCAAATGGTGCTTTTTGCAGAACGCGCATGTGGATTTCTACCAGACGACGTGCTAAGCATGCCGATGCTGCTCTTTTTAGCACCCGCGCACGGATTTGTGCGAAAACGCGTTTTAAGCATGCACATGCATCTTTTGGTAGACGCGGATGAAGTTTTCTGCAAAACCACAAGATGTGCATGCAAATGGTGCTTTTGGCAGAACGCGCACGTGGATTTCTACCAAACGACGTGCTAAGCATGCCGATGCTGCTCTTTTTAGCACCCGCGCACGGATTTGTGCGAAAACGCGTTTTAAGCATGCACATGCATCTTTTGGTAGACGCGGATGAAGTTTTCTGCAAAACCACAAGATGTGCATGCAAATGGTGCTTTTGGCAGAACGCGCACGTGGATTTCTACCAAACGACGTGCTAAGCATGCCGATGCTGCTCTTTTTAGCACCCGCGCGCGGATTTGTGCGAAAACGCGTTTTAAGCATGCACATGCATCTTTGGTAGACGCGGATGAAGTTTTCTGCAAAACCACAAGATGTGCATGCAAATGGTGCTTTTGGCAGAACGCGCACGTGGATTTCTACCAAACGACGTGCTAAGCATGCCGATGCTGCTCTTTTTAGCACCCGCGCACGGATTTGTGCGAAAACGCGTTTTAAGCATGCACATGCATCTTTTGGTAGACGCGGATGAAGTTTTCTGCAAAACCACAAGATGTGCATGCAAATGGTGCTTTTGGCAGAACGCGCACGTGGACTTCTTCCAAACGACGTGCTAAGCATGCCGATGCTGCTCTTTTTAGCACCCGCGCACGGATTTGTGCGAAAACGCGTTTTAAGCATGCACATGCATCTTTTGGTAGACGCGGATGAAGTTTTCTGCAAAACCACAAGATGTGCATGCAAATGGTGCTTTTGGCAGAACGCGCACGTGGATTTCTACCAAACGACGTGCTAAGCATGCCGATGCTGCTCTTTTTAGCACCCGCGCACGGATTTGTGCGAAAACGCGTTTTAAGCATGCACATGCATCTTTTGGTAGACGCGGATGAAGTTTTCTGCAAAACCACAAGATGTGCATGCAAATGGTGCTTTTGGCAGAACGCGCACGTGGATTTCTACCAAACGACGTGCTAAGCATGCCGATGCTGCTCTTTTTAGCACCCACGCACGGATTTGTGCGAAAACGCGTTTTAAGCATGCACATGCATATTTTGGTAGACGCGGATGAAGTTTTCTCCAAAACCACAAGATGTGCATGCAAATGGTGCTTTTGGCAGAACGCGCACGTGGATTTCTACCAAACGACGTGCTAAGCATGCCGATGCTGCTCTTTTTAGCACCCGCGCACGGATTTGTGCAAAAACGCGTTTTAAGCATGCACATGCATCTTTTGGTAGACGCGGATGAAGTTTTCTGCAAAACCACAAGATGTGCATGCATATGGTGCTTTTGGCAGAACGCGCACTTGGATTTCTACCAAACGACGTGCTAAGCATGCCGATGCTGCTCTTTTTAGCACCCGCGCACGGATTTGTGCGAAAACGCGTTTTAAGCATGCACATGCATCTTTTGGTAGACGCGGATGAAGTTTTCTGCAAAACCACAAGATGTGCATGCAAATGGTGCTTTTGGCAGAACGCGCACGTGGATTTCTACCAAACGACGTGCTAAGCATGCCGATGCTGCTCTTTTTAGCACCCGCGCGCGGATTTGTTTGAAAACGCGTTTTAAGCATGCACATGCATCTTTTGGTAGACGCGGATGAAGTTTTCTGCAAAACCACAAGATGTGCATGCAAATGGTGCTTTTTGCAGAACGCGCACGTGGATTTCTACCAGACGCCGTGCTAAGCATGCCGATGCTGCTCTTTTTAGCACCCGCGCACGGATTTGTGCGAAAACGCGTTTTAAGCATGCACATGCATCTTTTGGTAGACGCGGATGAAGTTTTCTGCAAAACCACAAGATGTGCATGCAAATGGTGCTTTTGGCAGAACGCGCACGTGGATTTCTACCAAACGACGTGCTAAGCATGCCGATGCTGCTCTTTTTAGCACCCGCGCACGGATTTGTGCGAAAACGCATTTTAAGCATGCACATGCATCTTTTGGTAGACGCGGATGAAGTTTTCTGCAAAACCAGAAGATGTGCATGCAAATGGTGATTTTGGCAGAACGCGCACGTGGATTTCTACCAAACGACGTGCTAAGCATGCCGATGCTGCTCTCTTTAGCACCCGCGCACGGATTTGTGCGAAAACGCGTTTTAATCATGCACATGCATCTTTTGGTAGACGCGGATGAAGTTTTCTGCAAAACCACAAGATGTGCATGCAAATGGTGCTTTTGGCAGAACGCGCACGTGGATTTCTACCAAACGACGTGCTAAGCATGCCGATGCTGCTCTTTTTAGCACCCGCGCACGCATTTGTGCGAAAACGCGTTTTAAGCATGCACATGCATCTTTTGATAGACGCGGATGAAGTTTTCTGCAAAACCACAAGATGTGCATGCAAATGGTGCTTTTTGCATAACGCGCACGTGGATTTCTACCAAACGACATGCTAAGCATGCCGATGCTGCTCTTTTTAGCACCCGCGCACGCATTTGTGCGAAAACGCGTTTTAAGCATGCACATGCATCTTTTGGTAGACGCGGATGAAGTTTTCTGCAAAACCACAAGATGTGCATGCAAATGGTGCTTTTTGCAGAACGCGCACGTGGATTTCTACCAAACGACGTGCTAAGCATGCCGATGCTGCTCTTTTTAGCACCCGCGCATGGATTTGTGCGAAAACGCGTTTTAAGCATGCACATGCATCTTTTGGTAGACGCGGATGAAGTTTTCTGCAAAACTACAAGATGTGCATGCAAATGGTGCTTTTGGCAGAACGCGCACGTGGATTTCTACCAAACGACGTGCTAAGCATGCCGATGCTGCTCTTTTTAGCACCCACGCACGGATTTGTGCGAAAACGCGTTTTAAGCATGCACATGCATCTTTTGGTAGACGCGGATGAAGTTTTCTGCAAAACCACAAGATGTGCATGCAAATGGTGCTTTTGGCAGAACGCGCACGTGGATTTCTACCAAACGACGTGCTAAGCATGCCGATGCTGCTCTTTTTAGCACCCGCGCACGGATTTGTGCAAAAACGCGTTTTAAGCATGCACATGCATCTTTTGGTAGACGCGGATGAAGTTTTCTGCAAAACCACAAGATGTGCATGCATATGGTGCTTTTGGCAGAACGCGCACTTGGATTTCTACCAAACGACGTGCTAAGCATGCCGATGCTGCTCTTTTCAGCACCCGCGCACGGATTTGTGCGAAAACGCGTTTTAAGCATGCACATGCATCTTTTGGTAGACGCGGATGAAGTTTTCTGCAAAACCACAAGATGTGCATGCAAATGGTGCTTTTGGCAGAACGCGCACGTGGATTTCTACCAAACGACGTGCTAAGCATGCCGATGCTGCTCTTTTTAGCACCCGCGCGCGGATTTGTTTGAAAACGCGTTTTAAGCATGCACATGCATCTTTTGGTAGACGCGGATGAAGTTTTCTGCAAAACCACAAGATGTGCATGCAAATGGTGCTTTTTGCAGAACGCGCACGTGGATTTCTACCAGACGCCGTGCTAAGCATGCCGATGCTGCTCTTTTTAGCACCCGCGCACGGATTTGTGCGAAAACGCGTTTTAAGCATGCACATGCATCTTTTGGTAGACGCGGATGAAGTTTTCTGCAAAACCACAAGATGTGCATGCAAATGGTGCTTTTGGCAGAACGCGCACGTGGATTTCTACCAAACGACGTGCTAAGCATGCCGATGCTGCTCTTTTTAGCACCCGCGCACGGATTTGTGCGAAAACGCATTTTAAGCATGCACATGCATCTTTTGGTAGACGCGGATGAAGTTTTCTGCAAAACCAGAAGATGTGCATGCAAATGGTGATTTTGGCAGAACGCGCACGTGGATTTCTACCAAACGACGTGCTAAGCATGCCGATGCTGCTCTCTTTAGCACCCGCGCACGGATTTGTGCGAAAACGCGTTTTAATCATGCACATGCATCTTTTGGTAGACGCGGATGAAGTTTTCTGCAAAACCACAAGATGTGCATGCAAATGGTGCTTTTGGCAGAACGCGCACGTGGATTTCTACCAAACGACGTGCTAAGCATGCCGATGCTGCTCTTTTTAGCACCCGCGCATGCATTTGTGCGAAAACGCGTTTTAAGCATGCACATGCATCTTTTGATAGACGCGGATGAAGTTTTCTGCAAAACCACAAGATGTGCATGCAAATGGTGCTTTTTGCATAACGCGCACGTGGATTTCTACCAAACGACATGCTAAGCATGCCGATGCTGCTCTTTTTAGCACCCGCGCACGCATTTGTGCGAAAACGCGTTTTAAGCATGCACATGCATCTTTTGGTAGACGCGGATGAAGTTTTCTGCAAAACCACAAGATGTGCATGCAAATGGTGCTTTTTGCAGAACGCGCACGTGGATTTCTACCAAACGACGTGCTAAGCATGCCGATGCTGCTCTTTTTAGCACCCGCGCACGGATTTGTGCGAAAACGCGTTTTAAGCATGCACATGCATCTTTTGGTAGACGCGGATGAAGTTTTCTGCAAAACCACAAGATGTGCATGCAAATGGTGCTTTTGGCAGAACGCGCACGTGGATTTCTACCAAACGACGTGCTAAGCATGCCGATGCTGCTCTTTTTAGCACCCGCGCACGCATTTGTGCGAAAACGCGTTTTAAGCATGCACATGCATCTTTTGGTAGACGCGGATGAAGTTTTCTGCAAAACCACAAGATGTGCATGCAAATGGTGCTTTTTGCAGAACGCGCACGTGGATTTCTACCAAACGACGTGCTAAGCATGCCGATGCTGCTCTTTTTAGCACCCGCGCACGGATTTGTGCGAAAACGCGTTTTAAGCATGCACATGCATCTTTTGGTAGACGCGGATGAAGTTTTCTGCAAAACCACAAGATGTGCATGCAAATGGTGCTTTTGGCAGAACGCGCACGTGGATTTCTACCAAACGACGTGCTAAGCATGCCGATGCTGCTCTTTTTAGCACCCGCGCACGGATTTGTGCGAAAACGCGTTTTAAGCATGCACATGCATCTTTTGGTAGACGCGGATGAAGTTTTCTGCAAAACCACAAGATGTGCATGCAAATGGTGCTTTTGGCAGAACGCGCACGTGGATTTCTACCAAACGACGTGCTAAGCATGCCGATGCTGCTCTTTTTAGCACCCGCGCACGGATTTGTGCGAAAACGCGTTTTAAGCATGCACATACATCTTTTGGTAGACGCGGATGAAGTTTTCTGCAAAACCACAAGATGTGCATGCAAATGGTGCTTTTGGCAGAACGCGCACGTGGATTTCTACCAAACGACGTGCTAAGCATGCCGATGCTGCTCTTTTTAGCACCCGCGCACGCATTTGTGCGAAAACGCGTTTTAAGCATGCACATGCATCTTTTGGTAGACGCGGATGAAGTTTTCTGCAAAACCACAAGATGTGCATGCAAATGGTGCTTTTTGCAGAACGCGCACGTGGATTTCTACCAAACGACGTGCTAAGCATGCCGATGCTGCTCTTTTTAGCACCCGCGCACGGATTTGTGCGAAAACGCGTTTTAAGCATGCACATGCATCTTTTGGTAGACGCGGATGAAGTTTTCTGCAAAACCACAAGATGTGCATGCAAATGGTGCTTTTTGCAGAACGCGCACGTGGATTTCTACCAAACGACGTGCTAAGCATGCCGATGCTGCTCTTTTTAGCACCCGCGCATGGATTTGTGCGAAAACGCGTTTTAAGCATGCACATGCATCTTTTGGTAGACACGGATGACGTTTTCTGCAAAACCACAATATGTGCATGCAAATGGTGCTTTTGGCAGAACGCGCACGTGGATTTCTACCAAACGACGTGCTAAGCATGCCGATGCTGCTCTTTTTAGCACCCGCGCACGGATTTGTGCGAAAACGCGTTTTAAGCATGCACATGCATCTTTTGGTAGACGCGGATGAAGTTTTCTGCAAAACCACAAGATGTGCATGCAAATGGTGCGTTTGGCAGAACGCGCACGTGGATTTCTACCAAACGACGTGCTAAGCATGCCGATGCTGCTCTTTTTAGCACCCGCGCACGGATTTGTGCGAAAACGCGTTTTAAGCATGCACATGCATCTTTTGGTAGACGCGGATGAAGTTTTCTGCAAAACCACAAGATGTGCATGCAAATGGTGCTTTTGGCAGAACGCGCACGTGGATTTCTACCAAACGACGTGCTAAGCATGCCGATGCTGCTCTTTTTAGCACCCGCGCGCGGATTTGTGTGAAAACGCGTTTTAAGCATGCACATGCATCTTTTGGTAGACGCGGATGAAGTTTTCTGCAAAACTACAAGATGTGCATGCAAATGGTGCTTTTTGCAGAACGCGCACGTGGATTTCTACCAGACGACGTGCTAAGCATGCCGATGCTGCTCTTTTTAGCACCCGCGCACGGATTTGTGCGAAAACGCGTTTTAAGCATGCACATGCATCTTTTGGTAGACGCGGATGAAGTTTTCTGCAAAACCACAAGATGTGCATGCAAATGGTGCTTTTGGCAGAACGCGCACGTGGATTTCTACCAAACGACGTGCTAAGCATGCCGATGCTGCTCTTTTTAGCACCCGCGCACGGATTTGTGCGAAAACGCGTTTTAAGCATGCACATGCATCTTTTGGTAGACGCGGATGAAGTTTTCTGCAAAACCACAAGATGTGCATGCAAATGGTGCTTTTGGCAGAACGCGCACGTGGATTTCTACCAAACGACGTGCTAAGCATGCCGATGCTGCTCTTTTTAGCACCCGCGCACGGATTTGTGCGAAAACGCGTTTTAAGCATGCACATGCATCTTTTGGTAGACGCGGATGAAGTTTTCTGCAAAACCACAAGATGTGCATGCAAATGGTGCTTTTGGCAGAACGCGCACGTGGATTTCTACCAAACGACGTGCTAAGCATGCCGATGCTGCTCTTTTTAGCACCCGCGCACGGATTTGTGCGAAAACGCGTTTTAAGCATGCACATGCATCTTTTGGTAGACGCGGATGAAGTTTTCTGCAAAACCACAAGATGTGCATGCAAATGGTGCTTTTGGCAGAACGCGCACGTGGATTTCTACCAAACGACGTGCTAAGCATGCCGATGCTGCTCTTTTTAGCACCCGCGCACGGATTTGTGCGAAAACGCGTTTTAAGCATGCACATGCATCTTTTGGTAGACGCGGATGAAGTTTTCTGCAAAACCACAAGATGTGCATGCAAATGGTGCTTTTGGCAGAACGCGCACGTGGACTTCTTCCAAACGACGTGCTAAGCATGCCGATGCTGCTCTTTTTAGCACCCGCGCACGGATTTGTGCGAAAACGCGTTTTAAGCATGCACATGCATCTTTTGGTAGACGCGGATGAAGTTTTCTGCAAAACCACAAGATGTGCATGCAAATGGTGCTTTTGGCAGAACGCGCACGTGGATTTCTACCAAACGACGTGCTAAGCATGCCGATGCTGCTCTTTTTAGCACCCGCGCACGGATTTGTGCGAAAACGCGTTTTAAGCATGCACATGCATCTTTTGGTAGACGCGGATGAAGTATTCTGCAAAACCACAAGATGTGCATGCAAATGGTGCTTTTGGCAGAACGCGCACGTGGATTTCTACCAAACGACGTGCTAAGCATGCCGATGCTGCTCTTTTTAGCACCCGCGCACGCATTTGTGCGAAAACGCGTTTTAAGCATGCGCATGCATCTTTTGGTAGACGCGGATGAAGTTTTCTGCAAAACCACAAGATGTGCATGCAAATGGTGATTTTTGCAGAACGCGCACGTGGATTTCTACCAAACGACGTGCTAAGCATGCCGATGCTGCTCTTTTTAGCACCCGCGCACGCATTTGTGCGAAAACGCGTTTTAAGCATGCACATGCATCTTTTGGTAGACGCGGATGAAGTTTTCTGCAAAACCACAAGATGTGCATGCAAATGGTGCTTTTTGCAGAACGCGCACGTGGATTTCTACCAAACGACGTGCTAAGCATGCCGATGCTGCTCTTTTTAGCACCCGCGCATGGATTTGTGCGAAAACGCGTTTTAAGCATGCACATGCATCTTTTGGTAGACGCGGATGAAGTTTTCTGCAAAACTACAAGATGTGCATGCAAATGGTGCTTTTGGCAGAACGCGCACGTGGATGTCTACCAAACGACGTGCTAAGCATGCCGATGCTGCTCTTTTTAGCACCCGCACACGCATTTGTGCGAAAACGCGTTTTAAGCATGCACATGCATCTTTTGGTAGACGCGGATGAAGTTTTCTGCAAAACCACAAGATGTGCATGCAAATGGTGCTTTTTGCAGAACGCGCACGTGGATTTCTACCAAACGACGTGCTAAGCATGCCCATGCTGCTCTTTTTAGCACCCGCGCACGGATTTGTGCGAAAACGCGTTTTAAGCATGCACATGCATCTTTTGGTAGACGCGGATGAAGTTTTCTGCAAAACCACAAGATGTGCATGCAAATGGTGCTTTTGGCAGAACGCGCACGTGGATTTCTACCAAACGACGTGCTAAGCATGCCGATGCTGCTCTTTTTAGCACCCACGCACGGATTTGTGCGAAAACGCGTTTTAAGCATGCACATGCATCTTTTGGTAGACGCGGATGAAGTTTTCTGCAAAACCACAAGATGTGCATGCAAATGGTGCTTTTGGCAGAACGCGCACGTGGACTTCTTCCAAACGACGTGCTAAGCATGCCGATGCTGCTCTTTTTAGCACCCGCGCACGGATTTGTGCGAAAACGCGTTTTAAGCATGCACATGCATCTTTTGGTAGACGCGGATGAAGTTTTCTGCAAAACCACAAGATGTGCATGCAAATGGTGCTTTTGGCAGAACGCGCACGTGGATTTCTACCAAACGACGTGCTAAACATGCCGATGCTGCTCTTTTGAGCACCCACGCACGGATTTGTGCGAAAACGCGTTTTAAGCATGCACATGCATCTTTTGGTAGACGCGGATGAAGTTTTCTGCAAAACCACAAGATGTGCATGCAAATGGTGCTTTTGGCAGAACGCGCACGTGGATTTCTACCAAACGACGTGCTAAGCATGCCGATGCTGCTCTTTTTAGCACCCGCGCACGCATTTGTGCGAAAACGCGTTTTAAGCATGCGCATGCATCTTTTCGTAGACGCGGATGAAGTTTTCTGCAAAACCACAAGATGTGCATGCAAATGGTGATTTTTGCAGAACGCGCACGTGGATTTCTACCAAACGACGTGCTAAGCATGCCGATGCTGCTCTTTTTAGCACCCGCGCACGCATTTGTGCGAAAACGCGTTTTAAGCATGCACATGCATCTTTTGGTAGACGCGGATGAAGTTTTCTGCAAAACCACAAGATGTGCATGCAAATGGTGCTTTTTGCAGAACGCGCACGTGGATTTCTACCAAACGACGTGCTAAGCATGCCGATGCTGCTCTTTTTAGCACCCGCGCATGGATTTGTGCGAAAACGCGTTTTAAGCATGCACATGCATCTTTTGGTAGACGCCGATGACGTTTTCTGCAAAACTACAAGATGTGCATGCAAATGGTGCTTTTGGCAGAACGCGCACGTGGATGTCTACCAAACGACGTGCTAAGCATGCCGATGCTGCTCTTTTTAGCACCCGCACACACATTTGTGCGAAAACGCGTTTTAAGCATGCACATGCATCTTTTGGTAGACGCGGATGAAGTTTTCTGCAAAACCACAAGATGTGCATGCAAATGGTGCTTTTTGCAGAACGCGCACGTGGATTTCTACCAAACGACGTGCTAAGCATGCCGATGCTGCTCTTTTTAGCACCCGCGCACGGATTTGTGCGAAAACGCGTTTTAAGCATGCACATGCATCTTTTGGTAGACGCGGATGAAGTTTTCTGCAAAACCACAAGATGTGCATGCAAATGGTGCTTTTGGCAGAACGCGCACGTGGATTTCTACCAAACGACGTGCTAAGCATGCCGATGCTGCTCTTTTTAGCACCCACGCACGGATTTGTGCGAAAACGCGTTTTAAGCATGCACATGCATCTTTTGGTAGACGCGGATGAAGTTTTCTGCAAAACCACAAGATGTGCATGCAAATGGTGCTTTTGGCAGAATGCGCACGTGGATTTCTACCAAACGACGTGCTAAGCATGCCGATGCTGCTCTTTTTAGCACCCGCGCACGGATTTGTGCGAAAACGCGTTTTAAGCATGCACATGCATCTTTTGTAGACGCGGATGAAGTTTTCTGCAAAACCACAAGATGTGCATGCAAAAGGTGCTTTTGGCAGAACGCGCACGTGGATTTCTACCAAACGACGTGCTAAGCATGCCGATGCTGCTCTTTTTAGCACCCGCGCGCGGATTTGTGCGAAAACGCGTTTTAAGCATGCACATGCATCTTTGGTAGACGCGGATGAAGTTTTCTGCAAAACCACAAGATGTGCATGCAAATGGTGCTTTTGGCAGAACGCGCACGTGGATGTCTACCAAACGACGTGCTAAGCATACCGATGCTGCTCTTTTTAGCACCCGCGCACGGATTTGTGCGAAAACGCGTTTTAAGCATGCACATGCATCTTTTGGTAGACGCGGATGAAGTTTTCTGCAAAACCACAAGATATGCATGCAAATGGTGCTTTTGGCAGAACGCGCACGTGGATTTCTACCAAACGACGTGCTAAGCATGCCGATGCTGCTCTTTTTAGCACCCGCGCACGGATTTGTGCGAAAACGCGTTTTAAGCATGCACATGCATCTTTTGGTAGACGCGGATGAAGTTTTCTGCAAAACCACAAGATGTGCATGCAAATGGTGCTTTTGGCAGAACGCGCACGTGGATTTCTACCAAACGACGTGCTAAGCATGCCGATGCTGCTCTTTTTAGCACCCACGCACGGATTTGTGCGAAAACGCGTTTTAAGCATGCACATGCATCTTTTGGTAGACGCGGATGAAGTTTTCTGCAAAACCACAAGATGTGCATGCAAATGGTGCTTTTGGCAGAATGCGCACGTGGATTTCTACCAAACGACGTGCTAAGCATGCCGATGCTGCTCTTTTTAGCACCCGCGCACGGATTTGTGCGAAAACGCGTTTTAAGCATGCACATGCATCTTTTGTAGACGCGGATGAAGTTTTCTGCAAAACCACAAGATGTGCATGCAAAAGGTGCTTTTGGCAGAACGCGCACGTGGATTTCTACCAAACGACGTGCTAAGCATGCCGATGCTGCTCTTTTTAGCACCCGCGCGCGGATTTGTGCGAAAACGCGTTTTAAGCATGCACATGCATCTTTGGTAGACGCGGATGAAGTTTTCTGCAAAACCACAAGATGTGCATGCAAATGGTGCTTTTGGCAGAACGCGCACGTGGATGTCTACCAAACGACGTGCTAAGCATACCGATGCTGCTCTTTTTAGCACCCGCGCACGGATTTGTGCGAAAACGCGTTTTAAGCATGCACATGCATCTTTTGGTAGACGCGGATGAAGTTTTCTGCAAAACCACAAGATATGCATGCAAATGGTGCTTTTGGCAGAACGCGCACGTGGATTTCTACCAAACGACGTGCTAAGCATGCCGATGCTGCTCTTTTTAGCACCCGCGCACGGATTTGTGCGAAAACGCGTTTTAAGCATGCACATGCATCTTTTGGTAGACGCGGATGAACTTTTCTGCAAAACCACAAGATGTGCATGCAAATGGTGCTTTTGGCAGAACGCGCACGTGGACTTCTTCCAAACGACGTGCTAAGCATGCCGATGCTGCTCTTTTTAGCACCCGCGCACGGATTTGTGCGAAAACGCGTTTTAAGCATGCACATGCATCTTTTGGTAGACGCGGATGAAGTTTTCTGCAAAACCACAAGATGTGCATGCAAATGGTGCTTTTGGCAGAACGCGCACGTGGATTTCTACCAAACGACGTGCTAAGCATGCCGATGCTGCTCTTTTTAGCACCCGCGCACGGATTTGTGCGAAAACGCGTTTTAAGCATGCACATGCATCTTTTGGTAGACGCGGATGAAGTTTTCTGCAAAACCACAAGATGTGCATGCAAATGGTGCTTTTGGCAGAACGCGCACGTGGATTTCTACCAAACGACGTGCTAAGCATGCCGATGCTGCTCTTTTTAGCACCCGCGCACGCATTTGTGCGAAAACGCGTTTTAAGCATGCGCATGCATCTTTTGGTAGACGCGGATGAAGTTTTCTGCAAAACCACAAGATGTGCATGCAAATGGTGATTTTTGCAGAACGCGCACGTGGATTTTCTACCAAACGACGTGCTAAGCATGCCGATGCTGCTCTTTTTAGCACCCGCGCACGCATTTGTGCGGAAAACGCGTTTTAAGCATGCACATGCATCTTTTGGTAGACGCGGATGAAGTTTTCTGCAAAACCACAAGATGTGCATGCAAATGGTGCTTTTTGCAGAACGCGCACGTGGATTTCTACCAAACGACGTGCTAAGCATGCCGATGCTGCTCTTTTTAGCACCCGCGCATGGATTTGTGCGAAAACGCGTTTTAAGCATGCACATGCATCTTTTGGTAGACGCCGATGACGTTTTCTGCAAAACTACAAGATGTGCATGCAAATGGTGCTTTTGGCAGAACGCGCACGTGGATGTCTACCAAACGACGTGCTAAGCATGCCGATGCTGCTCTTTTTAGCACCCGCACACACATTTGTGCGAAAACGCGTTTTAAGCATGCACATGCATCTTTTGGTAGACGCGGATGAAGTTTTCTGCAAAACCACAAGATGTGCATGCAAATGGTGCTTTTTGCAGAACGCGCACGTGGATTTCTACCAAACGACGTGCTAAGCATGCCGATGCTGCTCTTTTTAGCACCCGCGCACGGATTTGTGCGAAAACGCGTTTTTAAGCATGCACATGCATCTTTTGGTAGACGCGGATGAAGTTTTTCTGCAAAACCACAAGATGTGCATGCAAATGGTGCTTTTGGCAGAACGCGCACGTGGATTTCTACCAAACGACGTGCTAAGCATGCCGATGCTGCTCTTTTTAGCACCCACGCACGGATTTGTGCGAAAACGCGTTTTAAGCATGCACATGCATCTTTTGGTAGACGCGGATGAAGTTTTCTGCAAAACCACAAGATGTGCATGCAAATGGTGCTTTTGGCAGAATGCGCACGTGGATTTCTACCAAACGACGTGCTAAGCATGCCGATGCTGCTCTTTTTAGCACCCGCGCACGGATTTGTGCGAAAACGCGTTTTAAGCATGCACATGCATCTTTTGTAGACGCGGATGAAGTTTTCTGCAAAACCACAAGATGTGCATGCAAAAGGTGCTTTTGGCAGAACGCGCACGTGGATTTCTACCAAACGACGTGCTAAGCATGCCGATGCTGCTCTTTTTAGCACCCGCGCGCGGATTTGTGCGAAAACGCGTTTTAAGCATGCACATGCATCTTTGGTAGACGCGGATGAAGTTTTCTGCAAAACCACAAGATGTGCATGCAAATGGTGCTTTTGGCAGAACGCGCACGTGGATGTCTACCAAACGACGTGCTAAGCATACCGATGCTGCTCTTTTTAGCACCCGCGCACGGATTTGTGCGAAAACGCGTTTTAAGCATGCACATGCATCTTTTGGTAGACGCGGATGAAGTTTTCTGCAAAACCACAAGATATGCATGCAAATGGTGCTTTTGGCAGAACGCGCACGTGGATTTCTACCAAACGACGTGCTAAGCATGCCGATGCTGCTCTTTTTAGCACCCGCGCACGGATTTGTGCGAAAACGCGTTTTAAGCATGCACATGCATCTTTTGGTAGACGCGGATGAACTTTTCTGCAAAACCACAAGATGTGCATGCAAATGGTGCTTTTGGCAGAACGCGCACGTGGACTTCTTCCAAACGACGTGCTAAGCATGCCGATGCTGCTCTTTTTAGCACCCGCGCACGGATTTGTGCGAAAACGCGTTTTAAGCATGCACATGCATCTTTTGGTAGACGCGGATGAAGTTTTCTGCAAAACCACAAGATGTGCATGCAAATGGTGCTTTTGGCAGAACGCGCACGTGGATTTCTACCAAACGACGTGCTAAGCATGCCGATGCTGCTCTTTTTAGCACCCGCGCACGGATTTGTGCGAAAACGCGTTTTAAGCATGCACATGCATCTTTTTGGTAGACGCGGATGAAGTTTTCTGCAAAACCACAAGATGTGCATGCAAATGGTGCTTTTGGCAGAACGCGCACGTGGATTTCTACCAAACGACGTGCTAAGCATGCCGATGCTGCTCTTTTTAGCACCCGCGCACGCATTTGTGCGAAAACGCGTTTTAAGCATGCGCATGCATCTTTTTGGTAGACGCGGATGAAGTTTTCTGCAAAACCACAAGATGTGCATGCAAATGGTGATTTTTGCAGAACGCGCACGTGGATTTCTACCAAACGACGTGCTAAGCATGCCGATGCTGCTCTTTTTAGCACCCGCGCACGCATTTGTGCGAAAACGCGTTTTAAGCATGCACATGCATCTTTTGGTAGATGCGGATGAAGTTTTCTGCAAAACCACAAGATGTGCATGCAAATGGTGCTTTTTGCAGAACGCGCACATGGATTTCTACCAAACGACGTGCTAAGCATGCCGATGCTGCTCTTTTTAGCACCCGCGCATGGATTTGTGCGAAAACGCGTTTTAAGCATGCACATGCATCTTTTGGTAGACGCGGATGAAGTTTTCTGCAAAACTACAATATGTGCATGCAAATGGTGCTTTTGGCAGAACGCGCATGTGGATTTCTACCAAACGACGTGCTAAGCATGCCGATGCTGCTCTTTTTAGCACCCGCACACGCATTTGTGCGAAAACGCGTTTTAAGCATGCACATGCATCTTTTGGTAGACGCGGATGAAGTTTTCTGCAAAACCACAAGATGTGCATGCAAAATGGTGCTTTTTGCAGAACGCGCACGTGGATTTCTACCAAACGACGTGCTAAGCATGCCGATGCTGCTCTTTTTAGCACCCGCGCACGGATTTGTGCGAAAACGCGTTTTAAGCATGCACATGCATCTTTTGGTAGACGCGGATGAAGTTTTCTGCAAAACCACAAGATGTGCATGCAAATGGTGCTTTTGGCAGAACGCGCACGTGGATTTCTACCAAACGACGTGCTAAGCATGCCGATGCTGCTCTTTTTAGCACCCACGCACGGATTTGTGCGAAAACGCGTTTTAAGCATGCACATGCATCTTTTGGTAGACGCGGATGAAGTTTTCTGCAAAACCACAAGATGTGCATGCAAATGGTGCTTTTGGCAGAACGCGCACGTGGATTTCTACCAAACGACGTGCTAAGCATGCCGATGCTGCTCTTTTTAGCACCCGCGCACGGATTTGTGCGAAAACGCGTTTTAAGCATCCACATGCATCTTTTGGTAGACGCGGATGAAGTTTTCTGCAAAACCACAAGATGTGCATGCAAATGGTGCTTTTGGCAGAACGCGCACGTGGATTTCTACCAAACGACGTGCTAAGCATGCCGATGCTGCTCTTTTTAGCACCCGCGCGCGGATTTGTGTGAAAACGCGTTTTAAGCATGCACATGCATTATTTGGTAGACGCGGATGAAGTTTTCTGCAAAACCACAAGATGTGCATGCAAATGGTGCTTTTTGCAGAACGCGCACGTGGATTTCTACCAGACGACGTGCTAAGCATGCCGATGCTGCTCTTTTTAGCACCCGCGCACGGATTTGTGCGAAAACGCGTTTTAAGCATGCACATGCATCTTTTGGTAGACGCGGATGAAGTTTTCTGCAAAACCACAAGATGTGCATGCAAATGGTGCTTTTGGCAGAACGCGCACGTGGATTTCTACCAAACGACGTGCTAAGCATGCCGATGCTGCTCTTTTTAGCACTCGCGCACGGATTTGTGCGAAAACGCGTTTTAAGCATGCACATGCATCTTTTGGTAGACGCGGATGAAGTTTTCTGCAAAACCAGAAGATGTGCATGCAAATGGTGATTTTGGCAGAACGCGCACGTGGATTTCTACCAAACGACGTGCTAAGCATGCCGATGCTGCTCTTTTTAGCACCCGCGCACGGATTTGTGCGAAAACGCGTTTTAAGCATGGACATGCATCTTTGGTAGACGCGGATGAAGTTTTCTGCAAAACCACAAGATGTGCATGCAAATGGTGCTTTTGGCAGAACGCGCACGTGGATTTCTACCAAACGACGTGCTAAGCATGCCGATGCTGCTCTTTTTAGCACCCGCGCCCGGATTTGTGCGAAAACGCGTTTTAAGCATGCACATGCATCTTTTGGTAGACGCGGATGAAGTTTTCTGCAAAACCACAAGATGTGCATCCAAATGGTGCTTTTGGCAGAACGCGCACGTGGATTTCTACCAAACGACGTGCTAAGCATGCCGATGCTGCTCTTTTTAGCACCCGCGCACGGATTTGTGCGAAAACGCGTTTTAAGCATGCACATGCATCTTTTGATAGACGCGGATGAAGTTTTCTGCAAAACCACAAGATGTGCATGCAAATGGTGCTTTTGGCAGAACGCGCACGTGGATTTCTACCAAACGACGTGCTAAGCATGCCGATGCTGCTCTTTTTAGCACCCGCGCACGGATTTGTGCGAAAACGCGTTTTAAGCATGCACATGCATCTTTTGATAGACGCGGATGAAGTTTTCTGCAAAACCACAAGATGTGCATGCAAATGGTGCTTTTGGCAGAACGCGCACGTGGATTTCTACCAAACGACGTGCTAAGCATGCCGATGCTGCTCTTTTTAGCACCCGCGCGCGGATTTGTGCGAAAACGCGTTTTAAGCATGCACATGCATCTTTTGGTAGACGCGGATGAAGTTTTCTGCAAAACCACAAGATGTGCATGCAAATGGTGCTTTTGGCAGAACGCGCACGTGGATTTCTACCAAACGACGTGCTAAGCATGCCGATGCTGCTCTTTTTAGCACCCGCGCGCGGATTTGTGCGAAAACGCGTTTTAAGCATGCACATGCATCTTTTGGTAGACGCGGATGAAGTTTTCTGCAAAACCACAAGATGTGCATGCAAATGGTGCTTTTGGCAGAACGCGCACGTGGATTTCTACCAAACGACGTGCTAAGCATGCCGATGCTGCTCTTTTTAGCACCCGCGCACGGATTTGTGCGAAAACGCGTTTTAAGCATGCACATGCATCTTTTGGTAGACGCGGATGAAGTTTTCTGCAAAACCACAAGATGTGCATGCAAATGGTGCTATTGGCAGAACGCGCACGTGGATTTCTACCAAACGACGTGCTAAGCATGCCGATGCTGCTCTTTTTAGCACCCGCGCACGGATTTGTGCGAAAACGCGTTTTAAGCATGCACATGCATCTTTTGGTAGACGCGGATGAAGTTTTCTACAAAACCACAAGATGTGCATGCAAATGGTGCTTTTGGCAGAACGCGCACGTGGATTTCTACCAAACGACGTGCTAAGCATGCCGATGCTGCTCTTTTTAGCACCCGCGCACGGATTTGTGCGAAAACGCGTTTTAAGCATTCACATGCATCTTTTGGTAGACGCGGATGAAGTTTTCTGCAAAACCACAAGATGTGCATGCAAATGGTGCTTTTGGCAGAACGCGTACGTGAATTTCTACCAAACGACGTGCTAAGCATGCCGATGCTGCTCTCTTTAGCACCCGCGCACAGATTTGTGCAAAAACGCGTTTTTAAGCATGCACATGCATCTTTTGGTAGACGCGGATGAAGTTTTCTGCAAAACCACAATATGTGCATGCAAATGGTGCTTTTGGCAGAACGCGCACGTGGATTTCTACCAAACGACGTGCTAAGCATGCCGGTGCTGCTCTTTTTAGCACCCGCGCACGCATTTGTGCGAAAACGCGTTTTAAGCATGCACATGCATCTTTTCGTAGACGCGGATGAAGTTTTCTACAAAACCACAAGATGTGCGTGCAAATGGTGCTTTTGGGAGAACGCGCACGTGGAATTCTACCAAACGACGTGCTAAGCATGCCGATGCTGCTCTTTTTAGCACCCCGCGCACGGATTTGTGCGAAAACGCGTTTTAAGCATGCACATGCATTCTTTGGTAGACGCGGATGAAGTTTTCTGCAAAACCACAAGATGTGCATGCAAATGGTGCTTTTGGCAGAACGCGCACGTGGATTTCTACCAAACGACGTGCTAAGCATGCCGATGCTGCTCTTTTTAGCACTCGCGCACGGATTTGTGCGAAAACGCGTTTTAAGCATGCACATGCATCTTTTGGTAGACGCGGATGAAGTTTTCTGCAAACCAGAAGATGTGCATGCAAATGGTGATTTTGGCAGAACGCGCACGTGGATTTCTACCAAACTACGTGCTAAGCATGCCGATGCTGCTCTTTTTAGCACCCGCGCACGGATTTGTGCGAAAACGCGTTTTAAGCATGGACATGCATCTTTTGGTAGACGCGGATGAAGTTTTCTGCAAAACCACAAGATGTGCATGCAAATGGTGCTTTTGGCAGAACGCGCACGTGGATTTCTACCAAACGACGTGCTAAGCATGCCGATGCTGCTCTTTTTAGCACCCGCGCACGGATTTGTGCGAAAACGCGTTTTTAAGCATTCACATGCATCTTTTGGTAGACGCGGATGAAGTTTTCTGCAAAACCACAAGATGTGCATGCAAATGGTGCTTTTGGCAGAACGCGTACGTGAATTTCTACCAAACGACGTGCTAAGCATGCCGATGCTGCTCTCTTTAGCACCCGCGCACAGATTTGTGCAAAAACGCGTTTTAAGCATGCACATGCATCTTTTGGTAGACGCGGATGAAGTTTTCTGCAAAACCACAATATGTGCATGCAAATGGTGCTTTTGGCAGAACGCGCACGTGGATTTCTACCAAACGACGTGCTAAGCATGCCGATGCTGCTCTTTTTAGCACCCGCGCGCGGATTTGTGCGAAAACGCGTTTTAAGCATGCACATGCATCTTTTGGTAGACGCGGATGAAGTTTTCTGCAAAACCACAAGATGTGCATGCAAATGGTGCTTTTGGCAGAACGCGCACGTGGATTTCTACCAACGACGTGCTAAGCATGCCGATGCTGCTCTTTTTAGCACCCGCGCACGGATTTGTGCGAAAACGCGTTTTAAGCATGCACATGCATCTTTTGGTAGACGCGGATGAAGTTTTCTGCAAAACCACAAGATGTGCATGCAAATGGTGCTTTTGGCAGAACGCGCACGTGGATTTCTTCCAAACGACGTGCTAAGCATGCCGATGCTGCTCTTTTTAGCACCCGCGCACGGATTTGTGCGAAAACGCGTTTTAAGCATGCACATGCATCTTTTGGTAGACGCGGATGAAGTTTTCTGCAAAACCACAAGATGTGCATGCAAATGGTGCTTTTGGCAGAACGCGCACGTGGATTTCTACCAAACGACGTGCTAAGCATGCCGATGCTGCTCTTTTTAGCACCCGCGCACGGATTTGTGCGAAAACGCGTTTTAAGCATGCACATGCATCTTTTGGTAGACGCGGATGAAGTTTTCTGCAAAACCACAAGATGTGCATGCAAATGGTGCTTTTGGCAGAACGCGCACGTGGATTTCTACCAAACGACGTGCTAAGCATGCCGATGCTGCTCTTTTTAGCACCCGCGCGCGGATTTGTGCGAAAACGCGTTTTAAGCATGCACATGCATCTTTTGGTAGACGCGGATGAATTTTTCTGCAAAACCACAAGATGTGCATGCAAATGGTGCTTTTGGCAGAACGCGCACGTGGATTTCTACCAAACGACGTGCTAAGCATGCCGATGCTGCTCTTTTTAGCACCCGCGCACGGATTTGTGCGAAAACGCGTTTTAAGCATGCACATGCATCTTTTGGTAGACGCGGATGAAGTTTTCTGCAAAACCAGAAAATGTGCATGCAAATGGTGCTTTTGGCAGAACGCGCACGTGGATTTCTACCAAACGACGTGCTAAGCATGCCGATGCTGCTCTTTTTAGCACCCGCGCACGGATTTGTGCGAAAACGCGTTCTAAGCATGGACATGCATCTTTTGGTTGACGCGGATGAAGTTTTCTGCAAAACCACAAGATGTGCATGCAAATGGTGCTTTTGGGAGAACGCGCACGTGGATTTCTACCAAACGACGTGCTAAGCATGCCGATGCTGCTCTTTTTAGCACCCGCGCACGGATTTGTGCGAAAACGCGTTTTAAGCATGCACATGCATCTTTTGGTAGACGCGGATGAAGTTTTCTGCAAAACCACAAGATGTGCATGCAAATGGTGCTTTTGGCAGAACGCGCACGTGGATTTCTACCAAACGACGTGCTAAGCATGCCGATGCTGCTCTTTTTAGCACCCGCGCACGGATTTGTGCGAAAATGCGTTTTAAGCATGCACATGCATCTTTTGGTAGACGCGGATGAAGTTTTCTGCAAAACCACAAGATGTGCATGCAAATTGTGCTTTTGGCAGAACGCGCACGTGGATTTCTACCAAACGACGTGCTAAGCATGCCGATGCTGCTCTTTTTAGCACCCGCGCACGGATTTGTGCGAAAACGCGTTTTAAGCATGCACATGCATCTTTTGGTAGACGCGGATGAAGTTTTCTGCAAAACCACAAGATGTGCATGCAAATGGTGCTTTTTGCAGAACGCGCACGTGGATTTCTACCAGACGACGTGCTAAGCATGCCGATGCGGCTCTTTTTAGCACCCGCGCACGGATTTGTGCGAAAACGCGTTTTAAGCATGCACATGCATCTTTTGGTAGACGCGGATGAAGTTTTCTGCAAAACCACAAGATGTGCATGCAAATGGTGCTTTTGGCAGAACGCGCACGTGGATTTCTACCAAACGACGTGCTAAGCATGCCGATGCTGCTCTTTTTAGCACCCGCGCACGGATTT
Source organism: Dermacentor andersoni (assembly GCF_023375885.2). Lineage (NCBI taxonomy): Eukaryota > Metazoa > Arthropoda > Arachnida > Ixodida > Ixodidae > Dermacentor > Dermacentor andersoni. The sequence continues at coordinate 21,415 of NW_027315148.1, read as the reverse complement.
GTGCGAAAATGCGTTTTAAGCATGCACATGCATCTTTTGGTAGACGCGGATGAAGTTTTCTGCAAAACCACAAGATGTGCATGCAAATTGTGCTTTTGGCAGAACGCGCACGTGGATTTCTACCAAACGACGTGCTAAGCATGCCGATGCTGCTCTTTTTAGCACCCGCGCACGGATTTGTGCGAAAACGCGTTTTAAGCATGCACATGCATCTTTTGGTAGACGCGGATGAAGTTTTCTGCAAAACCACAAGATGTGCATGCAAATGGTGCTTTTTGCAGAACGCGCACGTGGATTTCTACCAGACGACGTGCTAAGCATGCCGATGCGGCTCTTTTTAGCACCCGCGCACGGATTTGTGCGAAAACGCGTTTTAAGCATGCACATGCATCTTTTGGTAGACGCGGATGAATTTTTCTGCAAAACCACAAGATGTGCATGCAAATGGTGCTTTTGGCAGAACGCGCACGTGGATTTCTACCAAACGACGTGCTAAGCATGCCGATGCTGCTCTTTTTAGCACCCGCGCTCGGATTTGTGCGAAAACGCGTTTTAAGCATGCACATGCATCTTTTGGTAGACGCGGATGAAGTTTTCTGCAAAACCAGAAGATGTGCATGCAAATGGTGCTTTTGGCAGAACGCGCACGTGGATTTCTACCAAACGACGTGCTAAGCATGCCGATGCTGCTCTTTTTAGCACCCGCGCACGTATTTGTGCGAAAACGCGTTTTAAGCATGGACATGCATCTTTTGGTAGACGCGGATGAAGTTTTCTGCAAAACCACAAGATGTGCATGCAAATGGTGCTTTTGGCAGAACGCGCACGTGGATTTCTACCAAACGACGTGCTAAGCATGCCGATGCTGCTCTTTTTAGCACCCGCGCACGGATTTGTGCGAAAACGCGTTTTAAGCATGCACATGCATCTTTTGGTAGACGCGGATGAAGTTTTCTGCAAAACCACAAGATGTGCATGCAAATGGTGCTTTTGGCAGAACGCGCACGTGGATTTCTACCAAACGACGTGCTAAGCATGCCGATGCTGCTCTTTTTAGCACCCGCGCACGGATTTGTGCGAAAACGCGTTTTAAGCCTGCACATGCATCTTTTGGTAGATGCGGATGAAGTTTTCTGCAAAACCAGAAGATGTGCATGCAAATGGTGCTTTTGGCAGAACGCGCACGTGGATTTCTTCCAAACGACGTGCTAAGCATGCCGATGCTGCTCTTTTTAGCACCCGCGCACGGATTTGTGCGAAAACGCGTTTTAAGCATGCACATGCATCTTTTGGTAGACGCGGATGAAGTTTTCTGCAAAACCACAAGATGTGCATGCAAATGGTGCTTTTGGCAGAACGCGCACGTGGATTTCTTCCAAACGACGTGCTAAGCATGCCGATGCTGCTCTTTTTAGCACCCGCGCACGGATTTGTGCGAAAACGCGTTTTAAGCATGCACATGCATCTTTTGGTAGACGCGGATGAAGTTTTCTGCAAAACCACAAGATGTGCATGCAAATGGTGCTTTTGGCAGAACGCGCACGTGGATTTCTACCAAACGACGTGCTAAGCATGCCGATGCTGCTCTTTTTAGCACCCGCGCACGGATTTGTGCGAAAACGCGTTTTAAGCATGCACATGCATCTTTTGGTAGACGCGGATGAAGTTTTCTGCAAAACCACAAGATGTGCATGCAAATGGTGCTTTTGGCAGAACGCGCACGTGGATTTCTACCAAACGACGTGCTAAGCATGCCGATGCTGCTCTTTTTAGCACCCGCGCGCGGATTTGTGCGAAAACGCGTTTTAAGCATGCACATGCATCTTTTGGTAGACGCGGATGAATTTTTCTGCAAAACCACAAGATGTGCATGCAAATGGTGCTTTTGGCAGAACGCGCACGTGGATTTCTACCAAACGACGTGCTAAGCATGCCGATGCTGCTCTTTTTAGCACCCGCGCACGGATTTGTGCGAAAACGCGTTTTAAGCATGCACATGCATCTTTTGGTAGACGCGGATGAAGTTTTCTGCAAAACCAGAAAATGTGCATGCAAATGGTGCTTTTGGCAGAACGCGCACGTGGATTTCTACCAAACGACGTGCTAAGCATGCCGATGCTGCTCTTTTTAGCACCCGCGCACGGATTTGTGCGAAAACGCGTTCTAAGCATGGACATGCATCTTTTGGTAGACGCGGATGAAGTTTTCTGCAAAACCACAAGATGTGCATGCAAATGGTGCTTTTGGGAGAACGCGCACGTGGATTTCTACCAAACGACGTGCTAAGCATGCCGATGCTGCTCTTTTTAGCACCCGCGCACGGATTTGTGCGAAAACGCGTTTTAAGCATGCACATGCATCTTTTGGTAGACGCGGGTGAAGTTTTCTGCAAAACCACAAGATGTGCATGCAAATGGTGCTTTTGGCAGAACGCGCACGTGGATTTCTACCAAACGACGTGCTAAGCATGCCGATGCTGCTCTTTTTAGCACCCGCGCACGGATTTGTGCGAAAATGCGTTTTAAGCATGCACATGCATCTTTTGGTAGACGCGGATGAAGTTTTCTGCAAAACCACAAGATGTGCATGCAAATTGTGCTTTTGGCAGAACGCGCACGTGGATTTCTACCAAACGACGTGCTAAGCATGCCGATGCTGCTCTTTTTAGCACCCGCGCACGGATTTGTGCAAAACGCGTTTTAAGCATGCACATGCATCTTTTGGTAGACGCGGATGAAGTTTTCTGCAAAACCAGAAGATGTGCATGCAAATGGTGCTTTTGGCAGAACGCGCACGTGGATTTCTTCCAAACGACGTGCTAAGCATGCCGATGCTGCTCTTTTTAGCACCCGCGCACGGATTTGTGCGAAAACGCGTTTTAAGCATGCACATGCATCTTTTGGTAGACGCGGATGAAGTTTTCTGCAAAACCACAAGATGTGCATGCAAATGGTGCTTTTGGCAGAACGCGCACGTGGATTTCTACCAAACGACGTGCTAAGCATGCCGATGCTGCTCTTTTTAGCACCCGCGCACGGATTTGTGCGAAAACGCGTTTTAAGCATGCACTGCATCTTTTGGTAGACGCGGATGAAGTTTTCTGCAAAACCACAAGATGTGCATGCAAATGGTGCTTTTGGCAGAACGCGCACGTGGATTTCTACCAAACGACGTGCTAAGCATGCCGATGCTGCTCTTTTTAGCACCCGCGCGCGGATTTGTGCGAAAACGCGTTTTAAGCATGCACATGCATCTTTTGGTAGACGCGGATGAATTTTTCTGCAAAACCACAAGATGTGCATGCAAATGGTGCTTTTGGCAGAACGCGCACGTGGATTTCTACCAAACGACGTGCTAAGCATGCCGATGCTGCTCTTTTTAGCACCCGCGCACGGATTTGTGCGAAAACGCGTTTTAAGCATGCACATGCATCTTTTGGTAGACGCGGATGAAGTTTTCTGCAAAACCAGAAAATGTGCATGCAAATGGTGCTTTTGGCAGAACGCGCACGTGGATTTCTACCAAACGACGTGCTAAGCATGCCGATGCTGCTCTTTTTAGCACCCGCGCACGGATTTGTGCGAAAACGCGTTCTAAGCATGGACATGCATCTTTTGGTAGACGCGGATGAAGTTTTCTGCAAAACCACAAGATGTGCATGCAAATGGTGCTTTTGGGAGAACGCGCACGTGGATTTCTACCAAACGACGTGCTAAGCATGCCGATGCTGCTCTTTTTAGCACCCGCGCACGGATTTGTGCGAAAACGCGTTTTAAGCATGCACATGCATCTTTTGGTAGACGCGGATGAAGTTTTCTGCAAAACCACAAGATGTGCATGCAAATGGTGCTTTTGGCAGAACGCGCACGTGGATTTCTACCAAACGACGTGCTAAGCATGCCGATGCTGCTCTTTTTAGCACCCGCGCACGGATTTGTGCGAAAATGCGTTTTAAGCATGCACATGCATCTTTTGGTAGACGCGGATGAAGTTTTCTGCAAAACCACAAGATGTGCATGCAAATTGTGCTTTTGGCAGAACGCGCACGTGGATTTCTACCAAACGACGTGCTAAGCATGCCGATGCTGCTATTTTTAGCACCCGCGCACGGATTTGTGCGAAAACGCGTTTTAAGCATGCACATGCATCTTTTGGTAGACGCGGATGAAGTTTTCTGCAAAACCACAAGATGTGCATGCAAATGGTGCTTTTTGCAGAACGCGCACGTGTATTTCTACCAGACGACGTGCTAAGCATGCCGATGCGGCTCTTTTTAGCACCCGCGCACGGATTTGTGCGAAAACGCGTTTTAAGCATGCACATGCATCTTTTGGTAGACGCGGATGAATTTTTCTGCAAAACCACAAGATGTGCATGCAAATGGTGCTTTTGGCAGAACGCGCACGTGGATTTCTACCAAACGACGTGCTAAGCATGCCGATGCTGCTCTTTTTAGCACCCGCGCACGGATTTGTGCGAAAACGCGTTTTAAGCATGCACATGCATCTTTTGGTAGACGCGGATGAAGTTTTCTGCAAAACCAGAAGATGTGCATGCAAATGGTGCTTTTGGCAGAACGCGCACGTGGATTTCTACCAAACGACGTGCTAAGCATGCCGATGCTGCTCTTTTTAGCACCCGCGCACGTATTTGTGCGAAAACGCGTTTTAAGCATGGACATGCATCTTTTGGTAGACGCGGATGAAGTTTTCTGCAAAACCACAAGATGTGCATGCAAATGGTGCTTTTGGCAGAACGCGCACGTCGATTTCTACCAAACGACGTGCTAAGCATGCCGATGCTGCTCTTTTTAGCACCCGCGCACGGATTTGTGCGAAAACGCGTTTTAAGCATGCACATGCATCTTTTGGTAGACGCGGATGAAGTTTTCTGCAAAACCACAAGATGTGCATGCAAATGGTGCTTTTGGCAGAACGCGCACGTGGATTTCTACCAAACGACGTGCTAAGCATGCCGATGCTGCTCTTTTTAGCACCCGCGCACGGATTTGTGCGAAAACGCGTTTTAAGCATGCACATGCATCTTTTGGTAGATGCGGATGAAGTTTTCTGCAAAACCAGAAGATGTGCATGCAAATGGTGCTTTTGGCAGAACGCGCACGTGGATTTCTACCAAACGACGTGCTAAGCATGCCGATGCTGCTCTTTTTAGCACCCGCGCACGGATTTGTGCGAAAACGCGTTTTAAGCATGCACATGCATCTTTTGGTAGACGCGGATGAAGTTTTCTGCAAAACCACAAGATGTGCATGCAAATGGTGCTTCTTGCAGAACGCGCACGTGGATTTCTACTAAACGACGTGCTAAGCATGCCGATGCTGCTCTTTTTAGCACCCGCGCACGCATTTGTGCGAAAACGCGTTTTAAGCATGCACATGCATCTTTTGGTAGACGCGGATGAAGTTTTCTGCAAAACCACAAGATGTGCATGCAAATGGTGCTTTTTGCAGAACGCGGACGTGGATTTCTACCAAACGACGTGCTAAGCATGCCGATGCTGCTCTTTTTAGCACCCGCGCACGGATTTGTGCGAAAACGCGTTTTAAGCATGCACAGGCATCTTTTGGTAGACGCGGATGAATTTTTCTGCAAAACCACAAGATGTGCATGCAAATGGTGCTTTTGGCAGAACGCGCACGTGGATTTCTACCAAACGACGTGCTAAGCATGCCGATGCTGCTCTTTTTAGCACCCGCGCACGGATTTGTGCGAAAACGCGTTTTAAGCATGCACATGCATCTTTTGGTAGACGCGGATGAAGTTTTCTGCAAAACCAGAAGATGTGCATGCAAATGGTGCTTTTGGCAGAACGCGCACGTGGATTTCTACCAAACGACGTGCTAAGCATGCCGATGCTGCTCTTTTTAGCACCCGCGCACGGATTTGTGCGAAAACGCGTTTTAAGCATGGACATGCATCTTTTGGTAGACGCGGATGAAGTTTTCTGCAAAACCACAAGATGTGCATGCAAATGGTGCTTTTGGCAGAACGCGCACGTGGATTTCTACCAAACGACGTGCTAAGCATGCCGATGCTGCTCTTTTTAGCACCCGCGCACGGATTTGTGCGAAAACGCGTTTTAAGCCTGCACATGCATCTTTTGGTAGACGCGGATGAAGTTTTCTGCAAAACCAAAAGATGTGCATGCAAATGGTGCTTTTGGCAGAACGCGCACGTGGATTTCTACCAAACGACGTGCTAAGCATGCCGATGCTGCTCTTTTTAGCACCCGCGCACGGATTTGTGCGAAAATGCGTTTTAAGCATGCACATGCATCTTTTGGTAGACGCGGATGAAGTTTTCTGCAAAACCACAAGATGTGCATGCAAATGGTGCTTTTGGCAGAACGCGCACGTGGATTTCTACCAAACGACGTGCTAAGCATGCCGATGCTGCTCTTTTTAGCACCCGCGCACGGATTTGTGCGAAAACGCGTTTTAAGCATGCACATGCATCTTTTGGTAGACGCGGATGAAGTTTTCTGCAAAACCACAAGATGTGCATGCAAATGGTGCTTTTGGCAGAACGCGCACGTGGATTTCTACCAAACGACGTGCTAAGCATGCCGATGCTGCTCTTTTTAGCACCCGCGCACGGATTTGTGCGAAAACGCGTTTTAAGCATGCACATGCATCTTTTGGTAGACGCGGATGAAGTTTTCTGCAAAACCAGAAGATGTGCATGCAAATGGTGCTTTTGGCAGAACGCGCACGTGGATTTCTACCAAACGACGTGCTAAGCATGCCGATGCTGCTCTTTTTAGCACCCGCGCACGTATTTGTGCGAAAACGCGTTTTAAGCATGGACATGCATCTTTTGGTAGACGCGGATGAAGTTTTCTGCAAAACCACAAGATGTGCATGCAAATGGTGCTTTTGGCAGAACGCGCACGTCGATTTCTACCAAACGACGTGCTAAGCATGCCGATGCTGCTCTTTTTAGCACCCGCGCACGGATTTGTGCGAAAACGCGTTTTAAGCATGCACATGCATCTTTTGGTAGACGCGGATGAAGTTTTCTGCAAAACCACAAGATGTGCATGCAAATGGTGCTTTTGGCAGAACGCGCACGTGGATTTCTACCAAACGACGTGCTAAGCATGCCGATGCTGCTCTTTTTAGCACCCGCGCACGGATTTGTGCGAAAACGCGTTTTAAGCATGCACATGCATCTTTTGGTAGATGCGGATGAAGTTTTCTGCAAAACCAGAAGATGTGCATGCAAATGGTGCTTTTGGCAGAACGCGCACGTGGATTTCTACCAAACGACGTGCTAAGCATGCCGATGCTGCTCTTTTTAGCACCCGCGCACGGATTTGTGCGAAAACGCGTTTTAAGCATGCACATGCATCTTTTGGTAGACGCGGATGAAGTTTTCTGCAAAACCACAAGATGTGCATGCAAATGGTGCTTCTTGCAGAACGCGCACGTGGATTTCTACTAAACGACGTGCTAAGCATGCCGATGCTGCTCTTTTTAGCACCCGCGCACGCATTTGTGCGAAAACGCGTTTTAAGCATGCACATGCATCTTTTGGTAGACGCGGATGAAGTTTTCTGCAAAACCACAAGATGTGCATGCAAATGGTGCTTTTTGCAGAACGCGGACGTGGATTTCTACCAAACGACGTGCTAAGCATGCCGATGCTGCTCTTTTTAGCACCCGCGCACGGATTTGTGCGAAAACGCGTTTTAAGCATGCACAGGCATCTTTTGGTAGACGCGGATGAATTTTTCTGCAAAACCACAAGATGTGCATGCAAATGGTGCTTTTGGCAGAACGCGCACGTGGATTTCTACCAAACGACGTGCTAAGCATGCCGATGCTGCTCTTTTTAGCACCCGCGCACGGATTTGTGCGAAAACGCGTTTTAAGCATGCACATGCATCTTTTGGTAGACGCGGATGAAGTTTTCTGCAAAACCAGAAGATGTGCATGCAAATGGTGCTTTTGGCAGAACGCGCACGTGGATTTCTACCAAACGACGTGCTAAGCATGCCGATGCTGCTCTTTTTAGCACCCGCGCACGGATTTGTGCGAAAACGCGTTTTAAGCATGGACATGCATCTTTTGGTAGACGCGGATGAAGTTTTCTGCAAAACCACAAGATGTGCATGCAAATGGTGCTTTTGGCAGAACGCGCACGTGGATTTCTACCAAACGACGTGCTAAGCATGCCGATGCTGCTCTTTTTAGCACCCGCGCACGGATTTGTGCGAAAACGCGTTTTAAGCCTGCACATGCATCTTTTGGTAGACGCGGATGAAGTTTTCTGCAAAACCAAAAGATGTGCATGCAAATGGTGCTTTTGGCAGAACGCGCACGTGGATTTCTACCAAACGACGTGCTAAGCATGCCGATGCTGCTCTTTTTAGCACCCGCGCACGGATTTGTGCGAAAATGCGTTTTAAGCATGCACATGCATCTTTTGGTAGACGCGGATGAAGTTTTCTGCAAAACCACAAGATGTGCATGCAAATGGTGCTTTTGGCAGAACGCGCACGTGGATTTCTACCAAACGACGTGCTAAGCATGCCGATGCTGCTCTTTTTAGCACCCGCGCACGGATTTGTGCGAAAACGCGTTTTAAGCATGCACATGCATCTTTTGGTAGACGCGGATGAAGTTTTCTGCAAAACCACAAGATGTGCATGCAAATGGTGCTTTTGGCAGAACGCGCACGTGGATTTCTACCAAACGACGTGCTAAGCATGCCGATGCTGCTCTTTTTAGCACCCGCGCACGGATTTGTGCGAAAACGCGTTTTAAGCATGCACATGCATCTTTTGGTAGATGCGGATGAAGTTTTCTGCAAAACCAGAAGATGTGCATGCAAATGGTGCTTTTGGCAGAACGCGCACGTGGATTTCTACCAAACGACGTGCTAAGCATGCCGATGCTGCTCTTTTTAGCACCCGCGCACGGATTTGTGCGAAAACTCGTTTTAAGCATGCACATGCATCTTTTGGTAGACGCGGATGAAGTTTTCTGCAAATCCACAAGATGTGCATGCAAATGGTGCTTCTTGCAGAACGCGCACGTGGATTTCTACCAAACGACGTGCTAAGCATGCCGATGCTGCTCTTTTTAGCACCCGCGCACGCATTTGTGCGAAAACGCGTTTTAAGCATGCACATGCATCTTTTGGTAGACGCGGATGAAGTTTTCTGCAAAACCACAAGATGTGCATGCAAATGGTGCTTTTTGCAGAACGCGCACGTGGATTTCTACCAAACGACGTGCTAAGCATGCCGATGCTGCTCTTTTTAGCACCCGCGCACGGATTTGTGCGAAAACGCGTTTTAAGCATGCACATGCATCTTTTGGTAGACGCGGATGAAGTTTTCTGCAAAACCACAAGATGTGCATGCAAATGGTGCTTTTGGCAGAACGCGCACGTGGATTTCTACCAAACGACGTGCTAAGCATGCCGATGCTGCTCTTTTTAGCACCCGCGCACGGATTTGTGCGAAAACGCGTTTTAAGCATGCACATGCACCTTTTGGTAGACGCGGATGAAGTTTTCTGCAAAACCACAAGATGTGCATGCAAATGGTGCTTTTGGCAGAACGCGCACGTGGATTTCTACCAAACGACGTGCTAAGCATGCCGATGCTGCTCTTTTTAGCACCCGCGCACGCATTTGTGCGAAAACGCATTTTAAGCATGCACATGCATCTTTTGGTAGACGCGGATGAAGTTTTCTGCAAAACCACAAGATGTGCATGCAAATGGTGCTTTTTGCAGAACGCGCACGTGGATTTCTACCAAACGACGTGCTAAGCATGCCGATGCTGCTCTTTTTAGCACCCGCGCACGGATTTGTGCGAAAACGCGTTTTAAGCATACACATGCATCTTTTGGTAGACGCGCATGAAGTTTTCTGCAAAACCACAAGATGTGCATGCAAATGGTGCTTTTTGCAGAACGCGCACGTGGATTTCTACCAAACGACGTGCTAAGCATGCCGATGCTGCTCTTTTTAGCACCCGCGCATGGATTTGTGCGAAAACGCGTTTTAAGCATGCACATGCATCTTTTGGTAGACGCGGATGAAGTTTTCTGCAAAACCACAAGATGTGCATGCAAATGGTGCTTTTGGCAGAACGCGCACGTGGATTTCTACCAAACGACGTGCTAAGCATGCCGATGCTGCTCTTTTTAGCACCCGCGCACGGATTTGTGCGAAAACGCGTTTTAAGCATGCACATGCATCTTTTGGTAGACGCGGATGAAGTTTTCTGCAAAACCACAAGATGTGCATGCAAATGGTGCTTTTGGCAGAACGCGCACGTGGATTTCTACCAAACGACGTGCTAAGCATGCCGATGCTGCTCTTTTTAGCACCCGCGCACGGATTTGTGCGAAAACGCGTTTTAAGCATGCACATGCATCTTTTGGTAGATGCGGATGAAGTTTTCTGCAAAACCAGAAGATGTGCATGCAAATGGTGCTTTTGGCAGAACGCGCACGTGGATTTCTACCAAACGACGTGCTAAGCATGCCGATGCTGCTCTTTTTAGCACCCGCGCACGGATTTGTGCGAAAACGCGTTTTAAGCATGCACATGCATCTTTTGGTAGACGCGGATGAAGTTTTCTGCAAAACCACAAGATGTGCATGCAAATGGTGCTTCTTGCAGAACGCGCACGTGGATTTCTACTAAACGACGTGCTAAGCATGCCGATGCTGCTCTTTTTAGCACCCGCGCACGCATTTGTGCGAAAACGCGTTTTAAGCATGCACATGCATCTTTTGGTAGACGCGGATGAAGTTTTCTGCAAAACCACAAGATGTGCATGCAAATGGTGCTTTTTGCAGAACGCGGACGTGGATTTCTACCAAACGACGTGCTAAGCATGCCGATGCTGCTCTTTTTAGCACCCGCGCACGGATTTGTGCGAAAACGCGTTTTAAGCATGCACAGGCATCTTTTGGTAGACGCGGATGAATTTTTCTGCAAAACCACAAGATGTGCATGCAAATGGTGCTTTTGGCAGAACGCGCACGTGGATTTCTACCAAACGACGTGCTAAGCATGCCGATGCTGCTCTTTTTAGCACCCGCGCACGGATTTGTGCGAAAACGCGTTTTAAGCATGCACATGCATCTTTTGGTAGACGCGGATGAAGTTTTCTGCAAAACCAGAAGATGTGCATGCAAATGGTGCTTTTGGCAGAACGCGCACGTGGATTTCTACCAAACGACGTGCTAAGCATGCCGATGCTGCTCTTTTTAGCACCCGCGCACGGATTTGTGCGAAAACGCGTTTTAAGCATGGACATGCATCTTTTGGTAGACGCGGATGAAGTTTTCTGCAAAACCACAAGATGTGCATGCAAATGGTGCTTTTGGCAGAACGCGCACGTGGATTTCTACCAAACGACGTGCTAAGCATGCCGATGCTGCTCTTTTTAGCACCCGCGCACGGATTTGTGCGAAAACGCGTTTTAAGCCTGCACATGCATCTTTTGGTAGACGCGGATGAAGTTTTCTGCAAAACCAAAAGATGTGCATGCAAATGGTGCTTTTGGCAGAACGCGCACGTGGATTTCTACCAAACGACGTGCTAAGCATGCCGATGCTGCTCTTTTTAGCACCCGCGCACGGATTTGTGCGAAAATGCGTTTTAAGCATGCACATGCATCTTTTGGTAGACGCGGATGAAGTTTTCTGCAAAACCACAAGATGTGCATGCAAATGGTGCTTTTGGCAGAACGCGCACGTGGATTTCTACCAAACGACGTGCTAAGCATGCCGATGCTGCTCTTTTTAGCACCCGCGCACGGATTTGTGCGAAAACGCGTTTTAAGCATGCACATGCATCTTTTGGTAGACGCGGATGAAGTTTTCTGCAAAACCACAAGATGTGCATGCAAATGGTGCTTTTGGCAGAACGCGCACGTGGATTTCTACCAAACGACGTGCTAAGCATGCCGATGCTGCTCTTTTTAGCACCCGCGCACGGATTTGTGCGAAAACGCGTTTTAAGCATGCACATGCATCTTTTGGTAGATGCGGATGAAGTTTTCTGCAAAACCAGAAGATGTGCATGCAAATGGTGCTTTTGGCAGAACGCGCACGTGGATTTCTACCAAACGACGTGCTAAGCATGCCGATGCTGCTCTTTTTAGCACCCGCGCACGGATTTGTGCGAAAACTCGTTTTAAGCATGCACATGCATCTTTTGGTAGACGCGGATGAAGTTTTCTGCAAATCCACAAGATGTGCATGCAAATGGTGCTTCTTGCAGAACGCGCACGTGGATTTCTACCAAACGACGTGCTAAGCATGCCGATGCTGCTCTTTTTAGCACCCGCGCACGCATTTGTGCGAAAACGCGTTTTAAGCATGCACATGCATCTTTTGGTAGACGCGGATGAAGTTTTCTGCAAAACCACAAGATGTGCATGCAAATGGTGCTTTTTGCAGAACGCGCACGTGGATTTCTACCAAACGACGTGCTAAGCATGCCGATGCTGCTCTTTTTAGCACCCGCGCACGGATTTGTGCGAAAACGCGTTTTAAGCATGCACATGCATCTTTTGGTAGACGCGGATGAAGTTTTCTGCAAAACCACAAGATGTGCATGCAAATGGTGCTTTTGGCAGAACGCGCACGTGGATTTCTACCAAACGACGTGCTAAGCATGCCGATGCTGCTCTTTTTAGCACCCGCGCACGGATTTGTGCGAAAACGCGTTTTAAGCATGCACATGCACCTTTTGGTAGACGCGGATGAAGTTTTCTGCAAAACCACAAGATGTGCATGCAAATGGTGCTTTTGGCAGAACGCGCACGTGGATTTCTACCAAACGACGTGCTAAGCATGCCGATGCTGCTCTTTTTAGCACCCGCGCACGCATTTGTGCGAAAACGCATTTTAAGCATGCACATGCATCTTTTGGTAGACGCGGATGAAGTTTTCTGCAAAACCACAAGATGTGCATGCAAATGGTGCTTTTTGCAGAACGCGCACGTGGATTTCTACCAAACGACGTGCTAAGCATGCCGATGCTGCTCTTTTTAGCACCCGCGCACGGATTTGTGCGAAAACGCGTTTTAAGCATACACATGCATCTTTTGGTAGACGCGCATGAAGTTTTCTGCAAAACCACAAGATGTGCATGCAAATGGTGCTTTTTGCAGAACGCGCACGTGGATTTCTACCAAACGACGTGCTAAGCATGCCGATGCTGCTCTTTTTAGCACCCGCGCATGGATTTGTGCGAAAACGCGTTTTAAGCATGCACATGCATCTTTTGGTAGACGCGGATGAAGTTTTCTGCAAAACCACAAGATGTGCATGCAAATGGTGCTTTTGGCAGAACGCGCACGTGGATTTCTACCAAACGACGTGCTAAGCATGCCGATGCTGCTCTTTTTAGCACCCGCGCACGGATTTGTGCGAAAACGCGTTTTAAGCATGCACATGCATCTTTTGGTAGACGCGGATGAAGTTTTCTGCAAAACCACAAGATGTGCATGCAAATGGTGCTTTTGGCAGAACGCGCACGTGGATTTCTACCAAACGACGTGCTAAGCATGCCGATGCTGCTCTTTTTAGCACCCGCGCACGCATTTGTGCGAAAACGCGTTTTAAGCATGCACATGCATCTTTTGGTAGACGCGGATGAAGTTTTCTGCAAAACCACAAGATGTGCATGCAAATGGTGCTTTTTGCAGAACGCGCACGTGGATTTCTACCAAACGACGTGCTAAGCATGCCGATGCTGCTCTTTTTAGCACCCGCGCACGGATTTGTGCGAAAACGCGTTTTAAGCATGCACATGCATCTTTTGGTAGACGCGGATGAAGTTTTCTGCAAAACCACAAGATGTGCATGCAAATGGTGCTTTTTGCAGAACGCGCACGTGGATTTCTACCAAACGACGTGCTAAGCATGCCGATGCTGCTCTTTTTAGCACCCGCGCATGGATTTGTGCGAAAACGCGTTTTAAGCATGCACATGCATCTTTTCGTAGACACGGATGAAGTTTTCTGCAAAACCACAATATGTGCATGCAAATGGTGCTTTTGGCAGAACGCGCACGTGGATTTCTACCAAACGACGTGCTAAGCATGCCGATGCTGCTCTTTTTAGCACCCGCGCACGGATTTGTGCGAAAACGCGTTTTAAGCATGCACATGCATCTTTTGGTAGACGCGGATGAAGTTTTCTGCAAAACCACAAGATGTGCATGCAAATGGTGCTTTTGGCAGAACGCGCACGTGGATTTCTACCAAACGACGTGCTAAGCATGCCGATGCTGCTCTTTTTAGCACCCGCGCACGGATTTGTGCGAAAACGCGTTTTAAGCATGCACATGCATCTTTTGGTAGACGCGGATGAAGTTTTCTGCAAAACCACAAGATGTGCATGCAAATGGTGCTTTTTGCAGAACGCGCACGTGGATTTCTACCAGACGACGTGCTAAGCATGCCGATGCTGCTCTTTTTAGCACCCGCGCACGGATTTGTGCGAAAACGCGTTTTAAGCATGCACATGCATCTTTTGGTAGACGCGGATGAAGTTTTCTGCAAAACCACAAGATGTGCATGCAAATGGTGCTTTTGGCAGAACGCGCACGTGGATTTCTACCAAACGACGTGCTAAGCATGCCGATGCTGCTCTTTTTAGCACCCGCGCACGGATTTGTGCGAAAACGCATTTTTAGCATGCACATGCATCTTTTGGTAGACGCGGATGAAGTTTTCTGCAAAACCAGAAGATGTGCATGCAAATGGTGATTTTGGCAGAACGCGCACGTGGATTTCTACCAAACGACGTGCTAAGCATGCCGATGCTGCTCTCTTTAGCACCCGCGCATGGATTTGTGCGAAAACGCGTTTTAATCATGCACATGCATCTTTTGGTAGACGCGGATGAAGTTTTCTGCAAAACCACAAGATGTGCATGCAAATGGTGCTTCTTGCAGAACGCGCACGTGGATTTCTACCAAACGACGTGCTAAGCATGCCGATGCTGCTCTTTTTAGCACCCGCGCACGCATTTGTGCGAAAACGCGTTTTAAGCATGCACATGCATCTTTTGGTAGACGCGGATGAAGTTTTCTGCAAAACCACAAGATGTGCATGCAAATGGTGCTTCTTGCAGAACGCGCACGTGGATTTCTACCAAACGACGTGCTAAGCATGCCGATGCTGCTCTTTTTAGCACCCGCGCACGGATTTGTGCGAAAACGCGTTTTAAGCATGCACAGGCATCTTTTGGTAGACGCGGATGAAGTTTTCTGCAAAACCACAAGATGTGCATGCAAATGGTGCTTTTGGCAGAACGCGCACGTGGATTTCTACCAAACGACGCGCTAAGCATGCCGATGCTGCTCTTTTTAGCACCCGCGCACGCATTTGTGCGAAAACGCGTTTTAAGCATGCACATGCATCTTTTGGTAGACGCGGATGAAGTTTTCTGCAAAACCACAAGATGTGCATGCAAATGGTGCTTTTTGCAGAACGCGCACGTGGATTTCTACCAAACGACGTGCTAAGCATGCCGATGCTGCTCTTTTTAGCACCCGCGCATGGATTTGTGCGAAAACGCGTTTTAAGCATGCACATGCATCTTTTCGTAGACACGGATGAAGTTTTCTGCAAAACCACAATATGTGCATGCAAATGGTGCTTTTGGCAGAACGCGCACGTGGATTTCTACCGAACGACGTGCTAAGCATGCCGATGCTGCTCTTTTTAGCACCCGCGCACGGATTTGTGCGAAAACGCGTTTTAAGCATGCACATGCATCTTTTGGTAGACGCGGATGAAGTTTTCTGCAAAACCACAAGATGTGCATGCAAATGGTGCTTTTGGCAGAACGCGCACGTGGATTTCTACCAAACGACGTGCTAAGCATGCCGATGCTGCTCTTTTTAGCACCCGCGCACGGATTTGTGCGAAAACGCGTTTTAAGCATGCACATGCATCTTTTGGTAGACGCGGATGAAGTTTTCTGCAAAACCACAAGATGTGCATGCAAATGGTGCTTTTGGCAGAACGCGCACGTGGATTTCTACCAAACGACGTGCTAAGCATGCCGATGCTGCTCTTTTTAGCACCCGCGCGCGGATTTGTGTGAAAACGCGTTTTAAGCATGCACATGCATCTTTTGGTAGACGCGGATGAAGTTTTCTGCAAAACCACAAGATGTGCATGCAAATGGTGCTTTTTGCAGAACGCGCACGTGGATTTCTACCAGACGACGTGCTAAGCATGCCGATGCTGCTCTTTTTAGCACCCGCGCACGGATTTGTGCGAAAACGCGTTTTAAGCATGCACATGCATCTTTTGGTAGACGCGGATGAAGTTTTCTGCAAAACCACAAGATGTGCATGCAAATGGTGCTTTTGGCAGAACGCGCACGTGGATTTCTACCAAACGACGTGCTAAGCATGCCGATGCTGCTCTTTTTAGCACCCGCGCACGGATTTGTGCGAAAACGCATTTTTAGCATGCACATGCATCTTTTGGTAGACGCGGATGAAGTTTTCTGCAAAACCAGAAGATGTGCATGCAAATGGTGATTTTGGCAGAACGCGCACGTGGATTTCTACCAAACGACGTGCTAAGCATGCCGATGCTGCTCTCTTTAGCACCCGCGCATGGATTTGTGCGAAAACGCGTTTTAATCATGCACATGCATCTTTTGGTAGACGCGGATGAAGTTTTCTGCAAAACCACAAGATGTGCATGCAAATGGTGCTTCTTGCAGAACGCGCACGTGGATTTCTACCAAACGACGTGCTAAGCATGCCGATGCTGCTCTTTTTAGCACCCGCGCACGCATTTGTGCGAAAACGCGTTTTAAGCATGCACATATGCATCTTTTGGTAGACGCGGATGAAGTTTTCTGCAAAACCACAAGATGTGCATGCAAATGGTGCTTCTTGCAGAACGCGCACGTGGATTTCTACCAAACGACGTGCTAAGCATGCCGATGCTGCTCTTTTTAGCACCCGCGCACGGATTTGTGCGAAAACGCGTTTTAAGCATGCACAGGCATCTTTTGGTAGACGCGGATGAAGTTTCTGCAAAAACCACAAGATGTGCATGCAAATGGTGCTTTTGGCAGAACGCGCACGTGGATTTCTACCAAACGACGTGCTAAGCATGCCGATGCTGCTCTTTTTAGCACCCGCGCACGCATTTGTGCGAAAACGCGTTTTAAGCATGCACATGCATCTTTTGGTAGACGCGGATGAAGTTTTCTGCAAAACCACAAGATGTGCATGCAAATGGTGCTTCTTGCAGAACGCGCACGTGGATTTCTACCAAACGACGTGCTAAGCATGCCGATGCTGCTCTTTTTAGCACCCGCGCACGGATTTGTGCGAAAACGCGTTTTAAGCATGCACAGGCATCTTTTGGTAGACGCGGATGAAGTGCGTGCGCGGGTGCTAAAAATGCGTGCGCGGGTGCTAAAAAGAGCAGCATCGGCATGCTTAGCACGTCGTTTGGTAGAAATCCACGTGCGCGTTCTGCCAAAAGCACCATTTGCATGCACATCTTGTGGTTTTGCAGAAAACTTCATCCGCGTCTACCAAAAGATGCATGTGCATGCTTAAAACGCGTTTTCGCACAAATCCGTGCGCGGGTGCTAAAAAGAGCAGCATCGGCATGCTTAGCACGTCGTTTGGTAGAAATCCACGTGCGCGTTCTGCCAAAAGCACCATTTGCATGCACATATTGTGGTTTTGCAGAAAACTTCATCCGTGTCTACCAAAAGATGCATGTGCATGCTTAAAACGCGTTTTCGCACAAATCCATGCGCGGGTGCTAAAAAGAGCAGCATCGGCATGCTTAGCACGTCGTTTGGTAGAAATCCACGTGCGCGTTCTGCAAAAAAGCACCATTTGCATGCACATCTTGTGGTTTTGCAGAAAACTTCATCCGCGTCTACCAAAAGATGCATGTGCATGCTTAAAACGCGTTTTCGCACAAATCCGTGCGCGGGGTGCTAAAAAGAGCAGCAATCGGCATGCTTAGCACGTCGTTTGGTAGAAATCCACGTGCGCGTTCTGCAAAAAGCACCATTTGCATGCACATCTTGTGGTTTTGCAGAAAACTTCATCCGCGTCTACCAAAAGATGCATGTGCATGCTTAAAACGCGGTTTTCGCACAAATGCGTGCGCGGGTGCTAAAAAGAGCAGCATCGGCATGCTTAGCACGTCGTTTGGTAGAAATCCACGTGCGCGTTCTGCCAAAAGCACCATTTGCATGCACATCTTGTGGTTTTGCAGAAAACTTCATCCGCGTCTACCAAAAGATGCATGTGCATGCTTAAAACGCGTTTTCGCACAAATCCGTGCGCGGGTGCTAAAAAGAGCAGCATCGGCATGCTTAGCACGTCGTTTGGTAGAAATCCACGTGCGCGTTCTGCCAAAAGCACCATTTGCATGCACATCTTGTGGTTTTGCAGAAAACTTCATCCGCGTCTACCAAAAGATGCATGTGCATGCTTAAAACGCGTTTTCGCACAAATCCGTGCGCGGGTGCTAAAAAGAGCAGCATCGGCATGCTTAGCACGTCGTTTGGTAGAAATCCACGTGCGCGTTCTGCCAAAAGCACCATTTGCATGCACATCTTGTGGTTTTGCAGAAAACTTCATCCGCGTCTACCAAAAGATGCATGTGCATGCTTAAAACGCGTTTTCGCACAAAATCCGTGCGCGGGTGCTAAAAAGAGCAGCATCGGCATGCTTAGCACGTCGTTTGGTAGAAATCCACGTGCGCGTTCTGCAAAAAGCACCATTTGCATGCACATCTTGTGGTTTTGCAGAAAACTTCATCCGCGTCTACCAAAAGATGCATGTGCATGCTTAAAACGCGTTTTCGCACAAATGCGTGCGCGGGTGCTAAAAAGAGCAGCATCGGCATGCTTAGCACGTCGTTTGGTAGAAATCCACGTGCGCGTTCTGCCAAAAGCACCATTTGCATGCACATCTTGTGGTTTTGCAGAAAACTTCATCCGCGTCTACCAAAAGATGCATGTGCATGCTTAAAACGCGTTTTCGCACAAATGCGTGCGCGGGTGCTAAAAAGAGCAGCATCGGCATGCTTAGCACGTCGTTTGGTAGAAATCCACGTGCGCGTTCTGCCAAAAGCACCATTTGCATGCACATCTTGTGGTTTTGCAGAAAACTTCATCCGCGTCTACCAAAAGATGCATGTGCATGCTTAAAACGCGTTTTCGCACAAATCCGTGCGCGGGTGCTAAAAAGAGCAGCATCGGCATGCTTAGCACGTCGTTTGGTAGAAATCCACGTGCGCGTTCTGCCAAAAGCACTATTTGCATGCACATCTTATGGTTTTGCAGAAAACTTCATCCGCGTCTACCAAAAGATGCATGTGCATGCTTAAAACGCGTTTTCGCACAAATCCGTGCGCGGGTGCTAAAAAGAGCAGCATCGGCATGCTTAGCACGTCGTTTGGTAGAAATCCACGTGCGCGTTCTGCCAAAAGCACCATTTGCATGCACATCTTGTGGTTTTGCAGAAAACTTCATCCGCGTCTACCAAAAGATGCATGTGCATGCTTAAAACGCGTTTTCGCACAAATCCGTGCGCGGGTGCTAAAAAGAGCAGCATCGGCATGCTTAGCACGTCGTTTGGAAGAAATCCACGTGCGCGTTCTGGCAAAAGCACCATTTGCATGCACATCTTGTGGTTTTGCAGAAAACTTCATCCGCGTCTACCAAAAGATGCATGTGCATGCTTAAAACGCGTTTTTCGCACAAATGCGTGCGCGGGTGCTAAAAAGAGCAGCATCGGCATGCTTAGCGCGTCGTTTGGTAGAAATCCACGTGCGCGTTCTGCCAAAAGCACCATTTGCATGCACATCTTGTGGTTTTGCAGAAAACTTCATCCGCGTCTACCAAAAGATGCCTGTGCATGCTTAAAACGCGTTTTCCGCACAAATCCGTGCGCGGGTGCTAAAAAGAGCAGCATCGGCATGCTTAGCACGTCGTTTGGTAGAAATCCCACGTGCGCGTTCTGCAAGAAGCACCATTTGCATGCACATCTTGTGGTTTTGCAGAAAACTTCATCCGCGTCTACCAAAAGATGCATGTGCATGCTTAAAACGCGTTTTCGCACAAATGCGTGCGCGGGTGCTAAAAAGAGCAGCATCGGCATGCTTAGCACGTCGTTTGGTAGAAATCCACGTGCGCGTTCTGCCAAAAGCACCATTTGCGTGCACATCTTGTGGTTTTGCAGAAAACTTCATCCGCGTCTACCAAAAGATGCATGTGCATGCTTAAAACGCGTTTTCGCACAAATCCGTGCGCGGGTGCTAAAAAGAGCAGCATCGGCATGCTTAGCACGTCGTTTGGTAGAAATCCACGTGCGCGTTCTGCAAAAAGCACCATTTGCATGCACATCTTGTGGTTTTGCAGAAAACTTCATCCGCGTCTACCAAAAGATGCATGTGCATGCTTAAAACGCGTTTTCGCACAAATCCGTGCGCGGGTGCTAAAAAGAGCAGCATCGGCATGCTTAGCACGTCGTTTGGTAGAAATCCACGTGCGCGTTCTGCAAAAAGCACCATTTGCATGCACATCTTGTGGTTTTGCAGAAAACTTCATCCGCGTCTACCAAAAGATTGCATGTGCATGCTTAAAACGCGTTTTCGCACAAATGCGTGCGCGGGTGCTAAAAAGAGCAGCATCGGCATGCTTTGCACGTCGTTTGGTAGAAATCCACGTGCGCGTTCTGCCAAAAGCACCATTTGCATGCACATCTTGTGGTTTTGCAGAAAACTTCATCCGCGTCTACCAAAAGATGCATGTGCATGCTTAAAACGCGTTTTTCGCACAAATCCGTGCGCGGGTGCTAAAAAGAGCAGCATCGGCATGCTTAGCACGTCGTTTGGTAGAAATCCACGTGCGCGTTCTGCCAAAAGCACCATTTGCATGCACATCTTGTGGTTTTGCAGAAAACTTCATCCGCGTCTACCAAAAGATGCATGTGCATGCTTAAAACGCGTTTTCGCACAAATCCGTGCGCGGGTGCTAAAAAGAGCAGCATCGGCATGCTTAGCACGTCGTTTGGTAGAAATCCACGTGCGCGTTCTGCCAAAAGCACCATTTGCATGCACATCTTGTGGTTTTGCAGAAAACTTCATCCGCGTCTACAAAGATGCATGTGCATGCTTAAAACGCGTTTTCGCACAAATCCGTGCGCGGGTGCTAAAAAGAGCAGCATCGGCATGCTTAGCACGTCGTTTGGTAGAAATCCACGTGCGCGTTCTGCAAAAAGCACCATTTGCATGCACATCTTGTGGTTTTGCAGAAAAATTCATCCGCGTCTACCAAAAGATGCCATGTGCATGCTTAAAACGCGTTTTCGCACAAATGCGTGCGCGGGTGCTAAAAAGAGCAGCA
>NW_027315147.1:0-64849 GCF_023375885.2 Dermacentor andersoni | reverse complement strand
AATCCACGTGCGCGTTCTGCAAAAAGCACCATTTGCATGCACATCTTGTGGTTTTGCAGAAAACTTCATCCGCGTCTACCAAAAGATGCATGTGCATGCTTAAAACGCGTTTTCGCACAAATGCGTGCGCGGGTGCTAAAAAGAGCAGCATCGGCATGCTTAGCACGTCGTTTGATAGACATCCACGTGCGCGTTCTGCCAAAAGCACCATTTGCATGCACATCTTGTGGTTTTGCAGAAAACTTCATCCGCGTCTACCAAAAGATGCATGTGCATGCTTAAAACGCGTTTTCGCACAAATCCGTGCGCGGGTGCTAAAAAGAGCAGCATCGGCATGCTTAGCACGTCGTTTGGTAGAAATCCACGTGCGCGTTCTGCAAAAAGCACAATTTGCATGCACATCTTGTGGTTTTGCAGAAAACTTCATCCGCGTCTACCAAAAGATGCATGTGCATCCTTAAAACGCGTTTTCGCACAAATGCGTGCGCGAGTGCTAAAAAGAGCAGCATCGGCATGCTTAGCACGTCGTTTGGTAGAAATCCACGAGCGCGTTAAAAAGCACCATTTGCATGCACATCTTGTGGTTTTGCAGAAAACTTCATCCGCGTCTACCAAAAGATGCATGTGCATGCTTAAAACGCGTTTTCGCACAAATGCGTGCGCGGGTGCTAAAAAGAGCAGCATCGGCATGCTTTGCACGTCGTTTGGTAGAAATCCACGAGCGCGTTCTGCAAAAAGCACCATTTGCATGCACATCTTGTGGTTTTGCAGAAAACTTCATCCGCGTCTACCAAAAGATGCATGTGCATGCTTAAAACGCGTTTTCGCACAATGCGTGCGCGGGTGCTAAAAAGAGCAGCATCGGCATGCTTAGCACGTCGTTTGATGGACATCCACGTGCGCGTTCTGCCAAAAGCACCATTTTGCATGCACATCTTGTGGTTTTGCAGAAAACTTCATCCGCGTCTACCAAAAGATGCATGTGCATGCTTAAAACGCGTTTTCGCACAAATCCGTGCGCGGGTGCTAAAAAGAGCAGCATCGGCATGCTTAGCACGTCGTTGGTAGAAATCCACGTGCGCGTTCTGCAAAAAGCACCATTTGCATGCACATCTTGTGGTTTTGCAGAAAACTTCATCCGCGTCTACCAAAAGATGCATGTGCATGCTTAAAACGCGTTTTCGCACAAATGCGTGCGCGGGTGCTAAAAAGAGCAGCATCGGCATGCTTAGCACGTCGTTTGGTAGAAATCCACGTGCGCGTTTTGCAAAAAGCACCATTTGCATGCACATCTTGTGGTTTTGCAGAAAACTTCATCCGCGTCTACCAAAAGATGCATGTGCATGCTTAAAACGCGTTCTCGCACAAATGCGTGCGCGGGTGCTAAAAAGAGCAGATCGGCATGCTTAGCACGTCGTTTGGTAGAAATCCACGTGCGCGTTCTGCAAAAAGCACCATTTGCATGCACATCTTGTGGTTTTGCAGAAAACTTCATCCGCGTCTACCAAAAGATGCATGTGCATGCTTAAAACGCGTTTTCGCACAAATGCGTGCGCGGGTGCTAAAAAGAGCAGCATCGGCATGCTTAGCACGTCGTTTAGTAGAAATCCACGAGCGCGTTCTGCAAAAAGCACCATTTGCATGCACATCTTGTGGTTTTGCAGAAAACTTCATCCGCGTCTACCAAAAGATGCATGTGCATGCTTAAAACGCGTTTTCGCACAAATGCGTGCGCGGGTGCTAAAAAGAGCAGCATCAGCATGCTTAGCACGTCGTTTGGTAGAAATCCACGTCCGCGTTCTGCCAAAAGCACCATTTGCATGCACATCTTGTGGTTTTGCAGAAAACTTCATCCGCGTCTACCAAAAGATGCATGTGCATGCTTAAAACGCGTTTTCGCACAAATCCGTGCGCGGGTGCTAAAAAGAGCAGCATCAGCATGCTTAGCACGTCGTTTGGTAGAAATCCACGAGCGCGTTCTGCAAAAAGCACCATTTGCATGCACATATTGTGGTTTTGCAGAAAACGTCATCCGCGTCTACCAAAAGATGCATGTGCATGCTTAAAACGCGTTTTCGCACAAATGCGTGCGCGGGTGCTAAAAAGAGCAGCATCGGCATGCTTAGCACGTCGTTTGGTAGAAATCCACGTGCGCGTTCTGCCAAAAGCACCATTTGCATGCACACCTTGTGGTTTTGCAGAAAAATTCATCCGCGTCTACCAAAAGATGCATGTGCATGCTTAAAACGCGTTTTCGCACAAATCCGTGCGCGGGTGCTAAAAAGAGCAGCATCGGCATGCTTAGCACGTCGTTTGGTAGAAATCCACGTGCGCGTTCTGCAAAAAGCACCATTTGCATGCACATCTTGTGGTTTTGCAGAAAACTTCATCCGCGTCTACCAAAAGATGCATGTGCATGCTTAAAACGCGTTTTCGCACAAATCCGTGCGCGGGTGCTAAAAAGAGCAGCATCGGCATGCTTAGCACGTCGTTTGGTAGAAATCCACGTGCGCGTTCTGCAAAAAGCACGATTTGCATGCACATCTTGTGGTTTTGCAGAAAACTTCATCCGCGTCTACCAAAAGATGCATGTGCATGCTTAAAACGCGTTTTCGCACAAATGCGTGCGCGAGTGCTAAAAAGAGCAGCATCGGCATGCTTAGCACGTCGTTTGGTAGAAATCCACGAGCGCGTTCTGCAAAAAGCACCATTTGCATGCACATCTTGTGGTTTTGCAGAAAACTTCATCCGCGTCTACCAAAAGATGCATGTGCATGCTTAAAACGCGTTTTCGCACAAATGCGTGCGCGGGTGCTAAAAAGAGCAGCATCGGCATGCTTTGCACGTCGTTTGGTAGAAATCCACGTGCGCGTTCTGCCAAAAGCACCATTTGCATGCACATCTTGTGGTTTTGCAGAAAACTTCATCCGCGTCTACCAAAAGATGCATGTGCATGCTTAAAACGCGTTTTCGCACAAATGCGTGCGCGGGTGCTAAAAAGAGCAGCATCAGCATGCTTAGCACGTCGTTTGGTAGAAATCCACGTGCGCGTTCTGCCAAAAGCACCATTTGCATGCACATCTTGTGGTTTTGCAGAAAACTTCATCCGCGTCTACCAAACGATGCATGTGCATGCTTAAAACGCGTTTTCGCACAAATCCGTGCGCGGGTGCTAAAAAGAGCAGCATCGGCATGCTTAGCACGTCGTTTGGTAGAAATTCACGTGCGCGTTCTGCAAAAAGCACCATTTGCATGCACATCTTGTGGTTTTGCAGAAAACTTCATCCGCGTCTACGAAAAGATGCATGTGCATGCTTAAAACGCGTTTTCGCACAAATGTGTGCGCGAGTGCTAAAAAGAGCAGCATCGGCATGCTTAGCACGTCGTTTGGTAGAAATCCACGAGCGCGTTCTGCAAAAAGCACCATTTGCATGCACATCTTGTGGTTTTGCAGAAAACTTCATCCGCGTCTACCAAAAGATGCATGTGCATGCTTAAAACGCGTTTTCGCACAAATCCGTGCGCGGGTGCTAAAAAGAGCAGCATCGGCATGCTTAGCACGTCGTTTGGTAGAAATCCACGTGCGCGTTCTGCAAAAAGCACCATTTGCATGCACATCTTGTGGTTTTGCAGAAAACTTCATCCGCGTCTACCAAAAGATGCATGTGCATGCTTAAAACGCGTTTTCGCACAAATCCGTGCGCGGGTGCTAAAAAGAGCAGCATCGGCATGCTTAGCACGTCGTTTGGTAGAAATCCACGTGCGCGTTCTGCAAAAAGCACCATTTGCATGCACATCTTGTGGTTTTGCAGAAAACTTCATCCGCGTCTACCAAAAGATGCATGTGCATCCTTAAAACGCGTTTTCGCACAAATGCGTGCGCGAGTGCTAAAAAGAGCAGCATCGGCATGCATAGCACGTCGTTTTGTAGAAATCCACGAGCGCGTTAAAAAGCACCATTTGCATGCACATCTTGTGGTTTTGCAGAAAACTTCATCCGCGTCTACCAAAAGATGCATGTGCATGCTTAAAACGCGTTTTCGCACAAATGCGTGCGCGGGTGCTAAAAAGAGCAGCATCGGCATGCTTTGCACGTCGTTTGGTAGAAATCCACGAGCGCGTTCTGCAAAAAGCACCATTTGCATGCACATCTTGTGGTTTTGCAGAAAACTTCATCCGCGTCTACCAAAAGATGCATGTGCATGCTTAAAACGCGTTTTCGCACAAATGCGTGCGCGGGTGCTAAAAAGAGCAGCATCGGCATGCTTTGCACGTCGTTTGGTAGAAATCCACGTGCGCGTTCTGCCAAAAGCACCATTTGCATGCACATCTTGTGGTTTTGCAGAAAACTTCATCCGCGTCTACCAAAAGATGCATGTGCATGCTTAAAACGCGTTTTCGCACAAATGCGTGCGCGGGTGCTAAAAAGAGCAGCATCAGCATGCTTAGCACGTCGTTTGGTAGAAATCCACGTGCGCGTTCTGCCAAAAGCACCATTTGCATGCACATCTTGTGGTTTTGCAGAAAACTTCATCCGCGTCTACCAAAAGATGCATGTGCATGCTTAAAACGCGTTTTCGCACAAATCCGTGCGCGGGTGCTAAAAAGAGCAGCATCGGCATGCTTAGCACGTCGTTTGGTAGAAATCCACGTGCGCGTTCTGCAAAAAGCACCATTTGCATGCACATCTTGTGGTTTTGCAGAAAACTTCATCCGCGTCTACGAAAAGATGCATGTGCATGCTTAAAACGCGTTTTCGCACAAATGCGTGCGCGAGTGCTAAAAAGAGCAGCATCGGCATGCTTAGCACGTCGTTTGGTAGAAATCCACGAGCGCGTTCTGCAAAAAGCACCATTTGCATGCACATCTTGTGGTTTTGCAGAAAACTTCATCCGCGTCTACCAAAAGATGCATGTGCATGCTTAAAACGCGTTTTCGCACAAATCCGTGCGCGGGTGCTAAAAAGAGCAGCATCGGCATGCTTAGCACGTCGTTTGGTAGAAATCCACGTGCGCGTTCTGCAAAAAGCACAATTTGCATGCACATCTTGTGGTTTTGCAGAAAACTTCATCCGCGTCTACCAAAAGATGCATGTGCATCCTTAAAACGCGTTTTCGCACAAATGCGTGCGCGAGTGCTAAAAAGAGCAGCATCGGCATGCTTAGCACGTCGTTTGGTAGAAATCCACGAGCGCGTTAAAAAGCACCATTTGCATGCACATCTTGTGGTTTTGCAGAAAACTTCATCCGCGTCTACCAAAAGATGCATGTGCATGCTTAAAACGCGTTTTCGCACAAATGCGTGCGCGGGTGCTAAAAAGAGCAGCATCGGCATGCTTTGCACGTCGTTTGGTAGAAATCCACGAGCGCGTTCTGCAAAAAGCACCATTTGCATGCACATCTTGTGGTTTTGCAGAAAACTTCATCCGCGTCTACCAAAAGATGCATGTGCATGCTTAAAACGCGTTTTCGCACAAATGCGTGCGCGGGTGCTAAAAAGAGCAGCATCGGCATGCTTAGCACGTCGTTTGATGGACATCCACGTGCGCGTTCTGCCAAAAGCACCATTTGCATGCACATCTTGTGGTTTTGCAGAAAACTTCATCCGCGTCTACCAAAAGATGCATGTGCATGCTTAAAACGCGTTTTCGCACAAATCCGTGCGCGGGTGCTAAAAAGAGCAGCATCGGCATGCTTAGCACGTCGTTTGGTAGAAATCCACGTGCGCGTTCTGCAAAAAGCACCATTTGCATGCACATCTTGTGGTTTTGCAGAAAACTTCATCCGCGTCTACCAAAAGATGCATGTGCATGCTTAAAACGCGTTTTCGCACAAATGCGTGCGCGGGTGCTAAAAAGAGCAGCATCGGCATGCTTAGCACGTCGTTTGGTAGAAATCCACGTGCGCGTTTTGCAAAAAGCACCATTTGCATGCACATCTTGTGGTTTTGCAGAAAACTTCATCCGCGTCTACCAAAAGATGCATGTGCATGCTTAAAACGCGTTCTCGCACAAATGCGTGCGCGGGTGCTAAAAAGAGCAGATCGGCATGCTTAGCACGTCGTTTGGTAGAAATCCACGTGCGCGTTCTGCAAAAAGCACCATTTGCATGCACATCTTGTGGTTTTGCAGAAAACTTCATCCGCGTCTACCAAAAGATGCATGTGCATCCTTAAAACGCGTTTTCGCACAAATGCGTGCGCGAGTGCTAAAAAGAGCAGCATCGGCATGCTTAGCACGTCGTTTGGTAGAAATCCACGAGCGCGTTAAAAAGCACCATTTGCATGCACATCTTGTGGTTTTGCAGAAAACTTCATCCGCGTCTACCAAAAGATGCATGTGCATGCTTAAAACGCGTTTTCGCACAAATCCGTGCGCGGGTGCTAAAAAGAGCAGCATCGGCATGCTTAGCACGTCGTTTGGTAGAAATCCACGTGCGCGTTCTGCCAAAAGCACCATTTGCATGCACATCTTGTGGTTTTGCAGAAAACTTCATCCGCGTCTACCAAAAGATGCATGTGCATGCTTAAAACGCGTTTTCGCACAAATCCGTGCGCGGGTGCTAAAAAGAGCAGCATCGGCATGCTTAGCACGTCGTTTGGTAGAAATCCACGTGCGCGTTCTGCAAAAAGCACCATTTGCATGCACATCTTGTGGTTTTGCAGAAAACTTCATCCGCGTCTACCAATAGATGCATGTGCATGCTTAAAACGCGTTTTCGCACAAATCCGTGCGCGGGTGCTAAAAAGAGCAGCATCGGCATGCTTAGCACGTCGTTTGGTAGAAATCCACGTGCGCGTTCTGCAAAAAGCACGATTTGCATGCACATCTTGTGGTTTTGCAGAAAACTTCATCCGCGTCTACCAAAAGATGCATGTGCATGCTTAAAACGCGTTTTCGCACAAATCCGTGCGCGGGTGCTAAAAAGAGCAGCATCGGCATGCTTAGCACGTCGTTTGGTAGAAATCCACGTGCGCGTTTTGCAAAAAGCACCATTTGCATGCACATCTTGTGGTTTTGCAGAAAACTTCATCCGCGTCTACCAAAAGATGCATGTGCATGCTTAAAACGCGTTCTCGCACAAATGCGTGCGCGGGTGCTAAAAAGAGCAGATCGGCATGCTTAGCACGTCGTTTGGTAGAAATCCACGTGCGCGTTCTGCAAAAAGCACCATTTGCATGCACATCTTGTGGTTTTGCAGAAAACTTCATCCGCGTCTACCAAAAGATGCATGTGCATGCTTAAAACGCGTTTTCGCACAAATCCGTGCGCGGGTGCTAAAAAGAGCAGCATCGGCATGCTTAGCACGTCGTTTGGTAGAAATCCACGTGCGCGTTCTGCCAAAAGCACCATTTGCATGCACATCTTGTGGTTTTGCAGAAAACTTCATCCGCGTCTACCAAAAGATGCATGTGCATGCTTAAAACGCGTTTTCGCACAAATCCGTGCGCGGGTGCTAAAAAGAGCAGCATCGGCATGCTTAGCACGTCGTTTGGTAGAAATCCACGTGCGCGTTCTGCAAAAAGCACCATTTGCATGCACATCTTGTGGTTTTGCAGAAAACTTCATCCGCGTCTACCAATAGATGCATGTGCATGCTTAAAACGCGTTTTCGCACAAATCCGTGCGCGGGTGCTAAAAAGAGCAGCATCGGCATGCTTAGCACGTCGTTTGGTAGAAATCCACGTGCGCGTTCTGCAAAAAGCACGATTTGCATGCACATCTTGTGGTTTTGCAGAAAACTTCATCCGCGTCTACCAAAAGATGCATGTGCATGCTTAAAACGCGTTTTCGCACAAATGCGTGCGCGAGTGCTAAAAAGAGCAGCATCGGCATGCTTAGCACGTCGTTTGGTAGAAATCCACGAGCGCGTTCTGCAAAAAGCACCATTTGCATGCACATCTTGTGGTTTTGCAGAAAACTTCATCCGCGTCTACCAAAAGATGCATGTGCATGCTTAAAACGCGTTTTCGCACAAATGCGTGCGCAGGTGCTAAAAAGAGCAGCATCGGCATGCTTTGCACGTCGTTTGGTAGAAATCCACGTGCGCGTTCTGCCAAAAGCACCATTTGCATGCACATCTTGTGGTTTTGCAGAAAACTTCATCCGCGTCTACCAAAAGATGCATGTGCATGCTTAAAACGCGTTTTCGCACAAATCCGTGCGCGGGTGCTAAAAAGAGCAGCATCGGCATGCTTAGCACGTCGTTTGGTAGAAATCCACGTGCGCGTTCTGCAAAAAGCACCATTTGCATGCACATCTTGTGGTTTTGCAGAAAACTTCATCCGCGTCTACCAAAAGATGCATGTGCATGCTTAAAACGCGTTTTCGCACAAATGCGTGCGCGAGTGCTAAAAAGAGCAGCATCGGCATGCTTAGCACGTCGTTTGGTAGAAATCCACGAGCGCGTTCTGCAAAAAGCACCATTTGCATGCACATCTTGTGGTTTTGCAGAAAACTTCATCCGCGTCTACCAAAAGATGCATGTGCATGCTTAAAACGCGTTTTCGCACAAATGCGTGCGCGGGTGCTAAAAAGAGCAGCATCGGCATGCTTTGCACGTCGTTTGGTAGAAATCCACGTGCGCGTTCTGCCAAAAGCACCATTTGCATGCACATCTTGTGGTTTTGCAGAAAACTTCATCCGCGTCTACCAAAAGATGCATGTGCATGCTTAAAACGCGTTTTCGCACAAATCCGTGCGCGGGTGCTAAAAAGAGCAGCATCGGCATGCTTAGCACGTCGTTTGGTAGAAATCCACGTGCGCGTTCTGCACAAAGCACCATTTGCATGCACATCTTGTGGTTTTGCAGAAAACTTCATCCGCGTCTACCAAAAGATGCATGTGCATGCTTAAAACGCGTTTTCGCACAAATGCGTGCGCGAGTGCTAAAAAGAGCAGCATCGGCATGCTTAGCACGTCGTTTGGTAGAAATCCACGAGCGCGTTAAAAAGCACCATTTGCATGCACATCTTGTGGTTTTGCAGAAAACTTCATCCGCGTCTACCAAAAGATGCATGTGCATGCTTAAAACGCGTTTTCGCACAAATGCGTGCGCGGGTGCTAAAAAGAGCAGCATCGGCATGCTTTGCACGTCGTTTGGTAGAAATCCACGAGCGCGTTCTGCAAAAAGCACCATTTGCATGCACATCTTGTGGTTTTGCAGAAAACTTCATCCGCGTCTACCAAAAGATGCATGTGCATGCTTAAAACGCGTTTTCGCACAAATGCGTGCGCGGGTGCTAAAAAGAGCAGCATCGGCATGCTTAGCACGTCGTTTGATGGACATCCACGTGCGCGTTCTGCCAAAAGCACCATTTGCATGCACATCTTGTGGTTTTGCAGAAAACTTCATCCGCGTCTACCAAAAGATGCATGTGCATGCTTAAAACGCGTTTTCGCACAAATCCGTGCGCGGGTGCTAAAGAGCAGCATCGGCATGCTTAGCACGTCGTTTGGTAGAAATCCACGTGCGCGTTCTGCAAAAAGCACCATTTGCATGCACATCTTGTGGTTTTGCAGAAAACTTCATCCGCGTCTACCAAAAGATGCATGTGCATGCTTAAAACGCGTTTTCGCACAAATGCGTGCGCGGGTGCTAAAAAGAGCAGCATCGGCATGCTTAGCACGTCGTTTGGTAGAAATCCACGTGCGCGTTTTGCAAAAAGCACCATTTGCATGCACATCTTGTGGTTTTGCAGAAAACTTCATCCGCGTCTACCAAAAGATGCATGTGCATGCTTAAAACGCGTTCTCGCACAAATGCGTGCGCGGGTGCTAAAAAGAGCAGATCGGCATGCTTAGCACGTCGTTTGGTAGAAATCCACGTGCGCGTTCTGCAAAAAGCACCATTTGCATGCACATCTTGTGGTTTTGCAGAAAACCATCCGCGTCTACCGAAAGATGCATGTGCATGCTTAAAACGCGTTTTCGCACAAATCCGTGCGCGGGTGCTAAAAAGAGCAGCATCGGCATGCTTAGCACGTCGTTTGGTAGAAATCCACGTGCGCGTTTTGCAAAAAGCACCATTTGCATGCACATCTTGTCGTTTTGCAGATAACTTCATCCGCGTCTACCAAAAGATGCATGTGCATGCTTAAAACGCGTTCTCGCACAAATGCGTGCGCGGGTGCTAAAAAGAGCAGCATCGGCATGCTTAGCACGTCGTTTGGTAGAAATCCACGTGCGCGTTCTGCAAAAAGCACCATTTGCATGCACATCTTGTGGTTTTGCAGAAAACTTCATCCGCGTCTACCAAAAGATGCATGTGCATGCTTAAAACGCGTTTTCGCACAAATCCGTGCGCGGGTGCTAAAAAGAGCAGCATCGGCATGCTTAGCACGTCGTTTGGTAGAAATCCACGTGCGCGTTCTGCAAAAAGCACCATTTGCATGCACATCTTGTGGTTTTGCAGAAAACTTCATCCGCGTCTACCAAAAGATGCATGTGCATGCTTAAAACGCGTTTTCGCACAAATGCGTGCGCGGGTGCTAAAAAGAGCAGCATCGGCATGCTTAGCACGTCGTTTGGTAGAAATCCACGAGCGCGTTCTGCAAAAAGCACCATTTGCATGCACATCTTGTGGTTTTGCAGAAAACTTCATCCGCGTCTACCAAAAGATGCATGTGCATGCTTAAAACGCGTTTTCGCACAAATGCGTGCGCGGGTGCTAAAAAGAGCAGCATCAGCATGCTTAGCACGTCGTTTGGTAGAAATCCACGTGCGCGTTCTGCCAAAAGCACCATTTGCATGCACATCTTGTGGTTTTGCAGAAAACTTCATCCGCGTCTACCAACAGATGCATGTGCATGCTTAAAACGCGTTTTCGCACAAATGCGTGTGCGGGTGCTAAAAAGAGCAGCATCGGCATGCTTAGCACGTCGTTTGGTAGAAATCCACGAGCGCGTTCTGCAAAAAGCACCATTTGCATGCACATATTGTGGTTTTGCAGAAAACGTCATCCGCGTCTACCAAAAGATGCATGTGCATGCTTAAAACGCGTTTTCGCACAAATGCGTGCGCGGGTGCTAAAAAGAGCAGCATCGGCATGCTTAGCACGTCGTTTGGTAGAAATCCACGTGCGCGTTCTGCCAAAAGCACCATTTGCATGCACATCTTGTGGTTTTGCAGAAAAATTCATCCGCGTCTACCAAAAGATGCATGTGCATGCTTAAAACGCGTTTTCGCACAAATCCGTGCGCGGGTGCTAAAAAGAGCAGCATCGGCATGCTTAGCACGTCGTTTGGTAGAAATCCACGTGCGCGTTCTGCAAAAAGCACCATTTGCATGCACATCTTGTGGTTTTGCAGAAAACTTCATCCGCGTCTACCAAAAGATGCATGTGCATGCTTAAAACGCGTTTTCGCACAAATCCGTGCGCGGGTGCTAAAAAGAGCAGCATCGGCATGCTTAGCACGTCGTTTGGTAGAAATCCACGTGCGCGTTCTGCAAAAAGCACGATTCGCATGCACATCTTGTGGTTTTGCAGAAAACTTCATCCGCGTCTACCAAAAGATGCATGTGCATGCTTAAAACGCGTTTTCGCACAAATGCGTGCGCGAGTGCTAAAAAGAGCAGCATCGGCATGCTTAGCCCGTCGTTTGGTAGAAATCCACGAGCGCGTTCTGCAAAAAGCACCATTTGCATGCACATCTTGTGGTTTTGCAGAAAACTTCATCCGCGTCTACCAAAAGATGCATGTGCATGCTTAAAACGCGTTTTCGCACAAATGCGTGCGCGGGTGCTAAAAAGAGCAGCATCGGCATGCTTTGCACGTCGTTTGGTAGAAATCCACGTGCGCGTTCTGCCAAAAGCACCATTTGCATGCACATCTTGTGGTTTTGCAGAAAACTTCATCCGCGTCTACCAAAAGATGCATGTGCATGCTTAAAACGCGTTTTCGCACAAATGCGTGCGCGGGTGCTAAAAAGAGCAGCATCAGCATGCTTAGCACGTCGTTTGGTAGAAATCCACGTGCGCGTTCTGCCAAAAGCACCATTTGCATGCACATCTTGTGGTTTTGCAGAAAACTTCATCCGCGTCTACCAAACGATGCATGTGCATGCTTAAAACGCGTTTTCGCACAAATCCGTGCGCGGGTGCTAAAAAGAGCAGCATCGGCATGCTTAGCACGTCGTTTGGTAGAAATCCACGTGCGCGTTCTGCAAAAAGCACCATTTGCATGCACATCTTGTGGTTTTGCAGAAAACTTCATCCGCGTCTACCAAAAGATGCATGTGCATCCTTAAAACGCGTTTTCGCACAAATGCGTGCGCGAGTGCTAAAAAGAGCAGCATCGGCATGCATAGCACGTCGTTTGGTAGAAATCCACGAGCGCGTTAAAAAGCACCATTTGCATGCACATCTTGTGGTTTTGCAGAAAACTTCATCCGCGTCTACCAAAAGATGCATGTGCATGCTTAAAACGCGTTTTCGCACAAATGCGTGCGCGGGTGCTAAAAAGAGCAGCATCGGCATGCTTTGCACGTCGTTTGGTAGAAATCCACGAGCGCGTTCTGCAAAAAGCACCATTTGCATGCACATCTTGTGGTTTTGCAGAAAACTTCATCCCCGTCTACCAAAAGATGCATGTGCATGCTTAAAACGCGTTTTCGCACAAATGCGTGCGCGGGTGCTAAAAAGAGCAGCATCGGCATGCTTTGCACGTCGTTTGGTAGAAATCCACGTGCGCGTTCTGCCAAAAGCACCATTTGCATGCACATCTTGTGGTTTTGCAGAAAACTTCATCCGCGTCTACCAAAAGATGCATGTGCATGCTTAAAACGCGTTTTCGCACAAATGCGTGCGCGGGTGCTAAAAAGAGCAGCATCAGCATGCTTAGCACGTCGTTTGGTAGAAATCCACGTGCGCGTTCTGCCAAAAGCACCATTTGCATGCACATCTTGTGGTTTTGCAGAA
This sequence comes from Dermacentor andersoni, assembly GCF_023375885.2. Taxonomy (NCBI): domain Eukaryota; kingdom Metazoa; phylum Arthropoda; class Arachnida; order Ixodida; family Ixodidae; genus Dermacentor; species Dermacentor andersoni. The sequence goes on along the minus strand of NW_027315147.1, from coordinate 51,933 downwards.
AACTTCATCCGCGTCTACCAAAAGATGCATGTGCATGCTTAAAACGCGTTTTCGCACAAATCCGTGCGCGGGTGCTAAAAAGAGCAGCATCGGCATGCTTAGCACGTCGTTTGGTAGAAATCCACGTGCGCGTTCTGCAAAAAGCACAATTTGCATGCACATCTTGTGGTTTTGCAGAAAACTTCATCCGCGTCTACCAAAAGATGCATGTGCATCCTTAAAACGCGTTTTCGCACAAATGCGTGCGCGAGTGCTAAAAAGAGCAGCATCGGCATGCTTAGCACGTCGTTTGGTAGAAATCCACGAGCGCGTTAAAAAGCACCATTTGCATGCACATCTTGTGGTTTTGCAGAAAACTTCATCCGCGTCTACCAAAAGATGCATGTGCATGCTTAAAACGCGTTTTCGCACAAATGCGTGCGCGGGTGCTAAAAAGAGCAGCATCGGCATGCTTTGCACGTCGTTTGGTAGAAATCCACGAGCGCGTTCTGCAAAAAGCACCATTTGCATGCACATCTTGTGGTTTTGCAGAAAACTTCATCCGCGTCTACCAAAAGATGCATGTGCATGCTTAAAACGCGTTTTCGCACAAATGCGTGCGCGGGTGCTAAAAAGAGCAGCATCGGCATGCTTAGCACGTCGTTTGATGGACATCCACGTGCGCGTTCTGCCAAAAGCACCATTTGCATGCACATCTTGTGGTTTTGCAGAAAACTTCATCCGCGTCTACCAAAAGATGCATGTGCATGCTTAAAACGCGTTTTCGCACAAATCCGTGCGCGGGTGCTAAAAAGAGCAGCATCGGCATGCTTAGCACGTCGTTTGGTAGAAATCCACGTGCGCGTTCTGCAAAAAGCACCATTTGCATGCACATCTTGTGGTTTTGCAGAAAACTTCATCCGCGTCTACCAAAAGATGCATGTGCATGCTTAAAACGCGTTTTCGCACAAATGCGTGCGCGGGTGCTAAAAAGAGCAGCATCGGCATGCTTAGCACGTCGTTTGGTAGAAATCCACGTGCGCGTTTTGCAAAAAGCACCATTTGCATGCACATCTTGTGGTTTTGCAGAAAACTTCATCCGCGTCTACCAAAAGATGCATGTGCATGCTTAAAACGCGTTCTCGCACAAATGCGTGCGCGGGTGCTAAAAAGAGCAGATCGGCATGCTTAGCACGTCGTTTGGTAGAAATCCACGTGCGCGTTCTGCAAAAAGCACCATTTGCATGCACATCTTGTGGTTTTGCAGAAAACTTCATCCGCGTCTACCAAAAGATGCATGTGCATGCTTAAAACGCGTTTTCGCACAAATGCGTGCGCGGGTGCTAAAAAGAGCAGCATCGGCATGCTTAGCACGTCGTTTGGTAGAAATCCACGAGCGCGTTCTGCAAAAAGCACCATTTGCATGCACATCTTGTGGTTTTGCAGAAAACTTCATCCGCGTCTACCAAAAGATGCATGTGCATGCTTAAAACGCGTTTTCGCACAAATGCGTGCGCGGGTGCTAAAAAGAGCAGCATCAGCATGCTTAGCACGTCGTTTGGTAGAAATCCACGTGCGCGTTCTGCCAAAAGCACCATTTGCATGCACATCTTGTGGTTTTGCAGAAAACTTCATCCGCGTCTACCAAAAGATGCATGTGCATGCTTAAAACGCGTTTTCGCACAAATGCGTGTGCGGGTGCTAAAAAGAGCAGCATCGGCATGCTTAGCACGTCGTTTGGTAGAAATCCACGAGCGCGTTCTGCAAAAAGCACCATTTGCATGCACATATTGTGGTTTTGCAGAAAACGTCATCCGCGTCTACCAAAAGATGCATGTGCATGCTTAAAACGCGTTTTCGCACAAATGCGTGCGCGGGTGCTAAAAAGAGCAGCATCGGCATGCTTAGCACGTCGTTTGGTAGAAATCCACGTGCGCGTTCTGCCAAAAGCACCATTTGCATGCACACCTTGTGGTTTTGCAGAAAAATTCATCCGCGTCTACCAAAAGATGCATGTGCATGCTTAAAACGCGTTTTCGCACAAATCCGTGCGCGGGTGCTAAAAAGAGCAGCATCGGCATGCTTAGCACGTCGTTTGGTAGAAATCCACGTGCGCGTTCTGCAAAAAGCACCATTTGCATGCACATCTTGTGGTTTTGCAGAAAACTTCATCCGCGTCTACCAAAAGATGCATGTGCATGCTTAAAACGCGTTTTCGCACAAATCCGTGCGCGGGTGCTAAAAAGAGCAGCATCGGCATGCTTAGCACGTCGTTTGGTAGAAATCCACGTGCGCGTTCTGCAAAAAGCACGATTTGCATGCACATCTTGTGGTTTTGCAGAAAACTTCATCCGCGTCTACCAAAAGATGCATGTGCATGCTTAAAACGCGTTTTCGCACAAATGCGTGCGCGAGTGCTAAAAAGAGCAGCATCGGCATGCTTAGCACGTCGTTTGGTAGAAATCCACGAGCGCGTTCTGCAAAAAGCACCATTTGCATGCACATCTTGTGGTTTTGCAGAAAACTTCATCCGCGTCTACCAAAAGATGCATGTGCATGCTTAAAACGCGTTTTCGCACAAATGCGTGCGCGGGTGCTAAAAAGAGCAGCATCGGCATGCTTTGCACGTCGTTTGGTAGAAATCCACGTGCGCGTTCTGCCAAAAGCACCATTTGCATGCACATCTTGTGGTTTTGCAGAAAACTTCATCCGCGTCTACCAAAAGATGCATGTGCATGCTTAAAACGCGTTTTCGCACAAATGCGTGCGCGGGTGCTAAAAAGAGCAGCATCAGCATGCTTAGCACGTCGTTTGGTAGAAATCCACGTGCGCGTTCTGCCAAAAGCACCATTTGCATGCACATCTTGTGGTTTTGCAGAAAACTTCATCCGCGTCTACCAAACGATGCATGTGCATGCTTAAAACGCGTTTTCGCACAAATCCGTGCGCGGGTGCTAAAAAGAGCAGCATCGGCATGCTTAGCACGTCGTTTGGTAGAAATCCACGTGCGCGTTCTGCAAAAAGCACCATTTGCATGCACATCTTGTGGTTTTGCAGAAAACTTCATCCGCGTCTACGAAAAGATGCATGTGCATGCTTAAAACGCGTTTTCGCACAAATGTGTGCGCGAGTGCTAAAAAGAGCAGCATCGGCATGCTTAGCACGTCGTTTGGTAGAAATCCACGAGCGCGTTCTGCAAAAAGCACCATTTGCATGCACATCTTGTGGTTTTGCAGAAAACTTCATCCGCGTCTACCAAAAGATGCATGTGCATGCTTAAAACGCGTTTTCGCACAAATGCGTGCGCAGGTGCTAAAAAGAGCAGCATCGGCATGCTTTGCACGTCGTTTGGTAGAAATCCACGTGCGCGTTCTGCCAAAAGCACCATTTGCATGCACATCTTGTGGTTTTGCAGAAAACTTCATCCGCGTCTACCAAAAGATGCATGTGCATGCTTAAAACGCGTTTTCGCACAAATCCGTGCGCGGGTGCTAAAAAGAGCAGCATCGGCATGCTTAGCACGTCGTTTGGTAGAAATCCACGTGCGCGTTCTGCAAAAAGCACCATTTGCATGCACATCTTGTGGTTTTGCAGAAAACTTCATCCGCGTCAACCAAAAGATGCATGTGCATGCTTAAAACGCGTTTTCGCACAAATGCGTGCGCGAGTGCTAAAAAGAGCAGCATCGGCATGCTTAGCACGTCGTTTGGTAGAAATCCACGAGCGCGTTCTGCAAAAAGCACCATTTGCATGCACATCTTGTGGTTTTGCAGAAAACTTCATCCGCGTCTACCAAAAGATGCATGTGCATGCTTAAAACGCGTTTTCGCACAAATGCGTGCGCGGGTGCTAAAAAGAGCAGCATCGGCATGCTTTGCACGTCGTTTGGTAGAAATCCACGTGCGCGTTCTGCCAAAAGCACCATTTGCATGCACATCTTGTGGTTTTGCAGAAAACTTCATCCGCGTCTACCAAAAGATGCATGTGCATGCTTAAAACGCGTTTTCGCACAAATCCGTGCGCGGGTGCTAAAAAGAGCAGCATCGGCATGCTTAGCACGTCGTTTGGTAGAAATCCACGTGCGCGTTCTGCACAAAGCACCATTTGCATGCACATCTTGTGGTTTTGCAGAAAACTTCATCCGCGTCTACCAAAAGATGCATGTGCATGCTTAAAACGCGTTTTCGCACAAATGCGTGCGCGAGTGCTAAAAAGAGCAGCATCGGCATGCTTAGCACGTCGTTTGGTAGAAATCCACGAGCGCGTTAAAAAGCACCATTTGCATGCACATCTTGTGGTTTTGCAGAAAACTTCATCCGCGTCTACCAAAAGATGCATGTGCATGCTTAAAACGCGTTTTCGCACAAATGCGTGCGCGGGTGCTAAAAAGAGCAGCATCGGCATGCTTTGCACGTCGTTTGGTAGAAATCCACGAGCGCGTTCTGCAAAAAGCACCATTTGCATGCACATCTTGTGGTTTTGCAGAAAACTTCATCCGCGTCTACCAAAAGATGCATGTGCATGCTTAAAACGCGTTTTCGCACAAATGCGTGCGCGGGTGCTAAAAAGAGCAGCATCGGCATGCTTAGCACGTCGTTTGATGGACATCCACGTGCGCGTTCTGCCAAAAGCACCATTTGCATGCACATCTTGTGGTTTTGCAGAAAACTTCATCCGCGTCTACCAAAAGATGCATGTGCATGCTTAAAACGCGTTTTCGCACAAATCCGTGCGCGGGTGCTAAAAAGAGCAGCATCGGCATGCTTAGCACGTCGTTTGGTAGAAATCCACGTGCGCGTTCTGCAAAAAGCACCATTTGCATGCACATCTTGTGGTTTTGCAGAAAACTTCATCCGCGTCTACCAAAAGATGCATGTGCATGCTTAAAACGCGTTTTCGCACAAATGCGTGCGCGGGTGCTAAAAAGAGCAGCATCGGCATGCTTAGCACGTCGTTTGGTAGAAATCCACGTGCGCGTTTTGCAAAAAGCACCATTTGCATGCACATCTTGTGGTTTTGCAGAAAACTTCATCCGCGTCTACCAAAAGATGCATGTGCATGCTTAAAACGCGTTCTCGCACAAATGCGTGCGCGGGTGCTAAAAAGAGCAGATCGGCATGCTTAGCACGTCGTTTGGTAGAAATCCACGTGCGCGTTCTGCAAAAAGCACCATTTGCATGCACATCTTGTGGTTTTGCAGAAAACCATCCGCGTCTACCGAAAGATGCATGTGCATGCTTAAAACGCGTTTTCGCACAAATCCGTGCGCGGGTGCTAAAAAGAGCAGCATCGGCATGCTTAGCACGTCGTTTGGTAGAAATCCACGTGCGCGTTTTGCAAAAAGCACCATTTGCATGCACATCTTGTCGTTTTGCAGAAAACTTCATCCGCGTCGACCAAAAGATGCATGTGCATGCTTAAAACGCGTTCTCGCACAAATGCGTGCGCGGGTGCTAAAAAGAGCAGCATCGGCATGCTTAGCACGTCGTTTGGTAGAAATCCACGTGCGCGTTCTGCAAAAAGCACCATTTGCATGCACATCTTGTGGTTTTGCAGAAAACTTCATCCGCGTCTACCAAAAGATGCATGTGCATGCTTAAAACGCGTTTTCGCACAAATCCGTGCGCGGGTGCTAAAAAGAGCAGCATCGGCATGCTTAGCACGTCGTTTGGTAGAAATCCACGTGCGCGTTCTGCAAAAAGCACCATTTGCATGCACATCTTGTGGTTTTGCAGAAAACTTCATCCGCGTCTACCAAAAGATGCATGTGCATGCTTAAAACGCGTTTTCGCACAAATGCGTGCGCGGGTGCTAAAAAGAGCAGCATCGGCATGCTTAGCACGTCGTTTGGTAGAAATCCACGAGCGCGTTCTGCAAAAAGCACCATTTGCATGCACATCTTGTGGTTTTGCAGAAAACTTCATCCGCGTCTACCAAAAGATGCATGTGCATGCTTAAAACGCGTTTTCGCACAAATGCGTGCGCGGGTGCTAAAAAGAGCAGCATCAGCATGCTTAGCACGTCGTTTGGTAGAAATCCACGTGCGCGTTCTGCCAAAAGCACCATTTGCATGCACATCTTGTGGTTTTGCAGAAAACTTCATCCGCGTCTACCAAAAGATGCATGTGCATGCTTAAAACGCGTTTTCGCACAAATGCGTGTGCGGGTGCTAAAAAGAGCAGCATCGGCATGCTTAGCACGTCGTTTGGTAGAAATCCACGAGCGCGTTCTGCAAAAAGCACCATTTGCATGCACATATTGTGGTTTTGCAGAAAACGTCATCCGCGTCTACCAAAAGATGCATGTGCATGCTTAAAACGCGTTTTCGCACAAATGCGTGCGCGGGTGCTAAAAAGAGCAGCATCGGCATGCTTAGCACGTCGTTTGGTAGAAATCCACGTGCGCGTTCTGCCAAAAGCACCATTTGCATGCACATCTTGTGGTTTTGCAGAAAAATTCATCCGCGTCTACCAAAAGATGCATGTGCATGCTTAAAACGCGTTTTCGCACAAATCCGTGCGCGGGTGCTAAAAAGAGCAGCATCGGCATGCTTAGCACGTCGTTTGGTAGAAATCCACGTGCGCGTTCTGCAAAAAGCACCATTTGCATGCACATCTTGTGGTTTTGCAGAAAACTTCATCCGCGTCTACCAAAAGATGCATGTGCATGCTTAAAACGCGTTTTCGCACAAATCCGTGCGCGGGTGCTAAAAAGAGCAGCATCGGCATGCTTAGCACGTCGTTTGGTAGAAATCCACGTGCGCGTTCTGCAAAAAGCACGATTTGCATGCACATCTTGTGGTTTTGCAGAAAACTTCATCCGCGTCTACCAAAAGATGCATGTGCATGCTTAAAACGCGTTTTCGCACAAATGCGTGCGCGAGTGCTAAAAAGAGCAGCATCGGCATGCTTAGCACGTCGTTTGGTAGAAATCCACGAGCGCGTTCTGCAAAAAGCACCATTTGCATGCACATCTTGTGGTTTTGCAGAAAACTTCATCCGCGTCTACCAAAAGATGCATGTGCATGCTTAAAACGCGTTTTCGCACAAATGCGTGCGCGGGTGCTAAAAAGAGCAGCATCGGCATGCTTTGCACGTCGTTTGGTAGAAATCCACGTGCGCGTTCTGCCTAAAGCACCATTTGCATGCACATCTTGTGGTTTTGCAGAAAACTTCATCCGCGTCTACCAAAAGATGCATGTGCATGCTTAAAACGCGTTTTCGCACAAATGCGTGCGCGGGTGCTAAAAAGAGCAGCATCAGCATGCTTAGCACGTCGTTTGGTAGAAATCCACGTGCGCGTTCTGCCAAAAGCACCATTTGCATGCACATCTTGTGGTTTTGCAGAAAACTTCATCCGCGTCTACCAAACGATGCATGTGCATGCTTAAAACGCGTTTTCGCACAAATCCGTGCGCGGGTGCTAAAAAGAGCAGCATCGGCATGCTTAGCACGTCGTTTGGTAGAAATCCACGTGCGCGTTCTGCAAAAAGCACCATTTGCATGCACATCTTGTGGTTTTGCAGAAAACTTCATCCGCGTCTACGAAAAGATGCATGTGCATGCTTAAAACGCGTTTTCGCACAAATGCGTGCGCGAGTGCTAAAAAGAGCAGCATCGGCATGCTTAGCACGTCGTTTGGTAGAAATCCACGAGCGCGTTCTGCAAAAAGCACCATTTGCATGCACATCTTGTGGTTTTGCAGAAAACTTCATCCGCGTCTACCAAAAGATGCATGTGCATGCTTAAAACGCGTTTTCGAACAAATCCGTGCGCGGGTGCTAAAAAGAGCAGCATCGGCATGCTTAGCACGTCGTTTGGTAGAAATCCACGTGCGCGTTCTGCAAAAAGCACCATTTGCATGCACATCTTGTGGTTTTGCAGAAAACTTCATCCGCGTCTACCAAAAGATGCATGTGCATCCTTAAAACGCGTTTTCGCACAAATGCGTGCGCGAGTGCTAAAAAGAGCAGCATCGGCATGCATAGCACGTCGTTTGGTAGAAATCCACGAGCGCGTTAAAAAGCACCATTTGCATGCACACCTTGTGGTTTTGCAGAAAACTTCATCCGCGTCTACCAAAAGATGCATGTGCATGCTTAAAACGCGTTTTCGCACAAATGCGTGCGCGGGTGCTAAAAAGAGCAGCATCGGCATGCTTTGCACGTCGTTTGGTAGAAATCCACGAGCGCGTTCTGCAAAAAGCACCATTTGCATGCACATCTTGTGGTTTTGCAGAAAACTTCATCCGCGTCTACCAAAAGATGCATGTGCATGCTTAAAACGCGTTTTCGCACAAATGCGTGCGCGGGTGCTAAAAAGAGCAGCATCGGCATGCTTTGCACGTCGTTTGGTAGAAATCCACGTGCGCGTTCTGCCAAAAGCACCATTTGCATGCACATCTTGTGGTTTTGCAGAAAACTTCATCCGCGTCTACCAAAAGATGCATGTGCATGCTTAAAACGCGTTTTCGCACAAATGCGTGAGCGGGTGCTAAAAAGAGCAGCATCAGCATGCTTAGCACGTCGTTTGGTAGAAATCCACGTGCGCGTTCTGCCAAAAGCACCATTTGCATGCACATCTTGTGGTTTTGCAGAAAACTTCATCCGCGTCTACCAAAAGATGCATGTGCATGCTTAAAACGCGTTTTCGCACAAATCCGTGCGCGGGTGCTAAAAAGAGCAGCATCGGCATGCTTAGCACGTCTGGTAGAAATCCACGTGCGCGTTCTGCAAAAAGCACCATTTGCATGCACATCTTGTGGTTTTGCAGAAAACTTCATCCGCGTCTACGAAAAGATGCATGTGCATGCTTAAAACGCGTTTTCGCACAAATGCGTGCGCGAGTGCTAAAAAGAGCAGCATCGGCATGCTTAGCACGTCGTTTGGTAGAAATCCACGAGCGCGTTCTGCAAAAAGCACCATTTGCATGCACATCTTGTGGTTTTGCAGAAAACTTCATCCGCGTCTACCAAAAGATGCATGTGCATGCTTAAAACGCGTTTTCGCACAAATCCGTGCGCGGGTGCTAAAAAGAGCAGCATCGGCATGCTTAGCACGTCGTTTGGTAGAAATCCACGTGCGCGTTCTGCAAAAAGCACAATTTGCATGCACATCTTGTGGTTTTGCAGAAAACTTCATCCGCGTCTACCAAAAGATGCATGTGCATCCTTAAAACGCGTTTTCGCACAAATGCGTGCGCGAGTGCTAAAAAGAGCAGCATCGGCATGCTTAGCACGTCGTTTGGTAGAAATCCACGAGCGCGTTAAAAAGCACCATTTGCATGCACATCTTGTGGTTTTGCAGAAAACTTCATCCGCGTCTACCAAAAGATGCATGTGCATGCTTAAAACGCGTTTTCGCACAAATGCGTGCGCGGGTGCTAAAAAGAGCAGCATCGGCATGCTTTGCACGTCGTTTGGTAGAAATCCACGAGCGCGTTCTGCAAAAAGCACCATTTGCATGCACATCTTGTGGTTTTGCAGAAAACTTCATCCGCGTCTACCAAAAGATGCATGTGCATGCTTAAAACGCGTTTTCGCACAAATGCGTGCGCGGGTGCTAAAAAGAGCAGCATCGGCATGCTTAGCACGTCGTTTGATGGACATCCACGTGCGCGTTCTGCCAAAAGCACCATTTTCATGCACATCTTGTGGTTTTGCAGAAAACTTCATCCGCGTCTACCAAAAGATGCATATGCATGCTTAAAACGCGTTTTCGCACAAATCCGTGCGCGGGTGCTAAAAAGAGCAGCATCGGCATGCTTAGCACGTCGTTTGGTAGAAATCCACGTGCGCGTTCTGCAAAAAGCACCATTTGCATGCACATCTTGTGGTTTTGCAGAAAACTTCATCCGCGTCTACCAAAAGATGCATGTGCATGCTTAAAACGCGTTTTCGCACAAATGCGTGCGCGGGTGCTAAAAAGAGCAGCATCGGCATGCTTAGCACGTCGTTTGGTAGAAATCCACGTGCGCGTTTTGCAAAAAGCACCATTTGCATGCACATCTTGTGGTTTTGCAGAAAACTTCATCCGCGTCTACCAAAAGATGCATGTGCATGCTTAAAACGCGTTCTCGCACAAATGCGTGCGCGGGTGCTAAAAAGAGCAGATCGGCATGCTTAGCACGTCGTTTGGTAGAAATCCACGTGCGCGTTCTGCAAAAAGCACCATTTGCATGCACATCTTGTGGTTTTGCAGAAAACTTCATCCGCGTCTACCAAAAGATGCATGTGCATGCTTAAAACGCGTTTTCGCACAAATCCGTGCGCGGGTGCTAAAAAGAGCAGCATCGGCATGCTTAGCACGTCGTTTGGTAGAAATCCACGTGCGCGTTCTGCCAAAAGCACCATTTGCATGCACATCTTGTGGTTTTGCAGAAAACTTCATCCGCGTCTACCAAAAGATGCATGTGCATGCTTAAAACGCGTTTTCGCACAAATCCGTGCGCGGGTGCTAAAAAGAGCAGCATCGGCATGCTTAGCACGTCGTTTGGTAGAAATCCACGTGCGCGTTCTGCAAAAAGCACCATTTGCATGCACATCTTGTGGTTTTGCAGAAAACTTCATCCGCGTCTACCAAAAGATGCATGTGCATGCTTAAAACGCGTTTTCGCACAAATCCGTGCGCGGGTGCTAAAAAGAGCAGCATCGGCATGCTTAGCACGTCGTTTGGTAGAAATCCACGTGCGCGTTCTGCAAAAAGCACCATTTGCATGCACATCTTGTGGTTTTGCAGAAAACTTCATCCGCGTCTACCAAAAGATGCATGTGCATGCTTAAAACGCGTTTTCGCACAAATGCGTGCGCGAGTGCTAAAAAGAGCAGCATCGGCATGCTTAGCACGTCGTTTGGTAGAAATCCACGAGCGCGTTCTGCAAAAAGCACCATTTGCATGCACATCTTGTGGTTTTGCAGAAAACTTCATCCGCGTCTACCAAAAGATGCATGTGCATGCTTAAAACGCGTTTTCGCACAAATGCGTGCGCGGGTGCTAAAAAGAGCAGCATCGGCATGCTTAGCACGTCGTTTGATGGACATCCACGTGCGCGTTCTGCCAAAAGCACCATTTGCATGCACATCTTGTGGTTTTGCAGAAAACTTCATCCGCGTCTACCAAAAGATGCATATGCATGCTTAAAACGCGTTTTCGCACAAATCCGTGCGCGGGTGCTAAAAAGAGCAGCATCGGCATGCTTAGCACGTCGTTTGGTAGAAATCCACGTGCGCGTTCTGCAAAAAGCACCATTTGCATGCACATCTTGTGGTTTTGCAGAAAACTTCATCCGCGTCTACCAAAAGATGCATGTGCATGCTTAAAACGCGTTTTCGCACAAATGCGTGCGCGGGTGCTAAAAAGAGCAGCATCGGCATGCTTAGCACGTCGTTTGGTAGAAATCCACGTGCGCGTTTTGCAAAAAGCACCATTTGCATGCACATCTTGTGGTTTTGCAGAAAACTTCATCCGCGTCTACCAAAAGATGCATGTGCATGCTTAAAACGCGTTCTCGCACAAATGCGTGCGCGGGTGCTAAAAAGAGCAGATCGGCATGCTTAGCACGTCGTTTGGTAGAAATCCACGTGCGCGTTCTGCAAAAAGCACCATTTGCATGCACATCTTGTGGTTTTGCAGAAAACTTCATCCGCGTCTACCAAAAGATGCATGTGCATGCTTAAAACGCGTTTTCGCACAAATCCGTGCGCGGGTGCTAAAAAGAGCAGCATCGGCATGCTTAGCACGTCGTTTGGTAGAAATCCACGTGCGCGTTCTGCCAAAAGCACCATTTGCATGCACATCTTGTGGTTTTGCAGAAAACTTCATCCGCGTCTACCAAAAGATGCATGTGCATGCTTAAAACGCGTTTTCGCACAAATCCGTGCGCGGGTGCTAAAAAGAGCAGCATCGGCATGCTTAGCACGTCGTTTGGTAGAAATCCACGTGCGCGTTCTGCAAAAAGCACCATTTGCATGCACATCTTGTGGTTTTGCAGAAAACTTCATCCGCGTCTACCAATAGATGCATGTGCATGCTTAAAACGCGTTTTCGCACAAATCCGTGCGCGGGTGCTAAAAAGAGCAGCATCGGCATGCTTAGCACGTCGTTTGGTAGAAATCCACGTGCGCGTTCTGCAAAAAGCACGATTTGCATGCACATCTTGTGGTTTTGCAGAAAACTTCATCCGCGTCTACCAAAAGATGCATGTGCATGCTTAAAACGCGTTTTCGCACAAATGCGTGCGCGAGTGCTAAAAAGAGCAGCATCGGCATGCTTAGCACGTCGTTTGGTAGAAATCCACGAGCGCGTTCTGCAAAAAGCACCATTTGCATGCACATCTTGTGGTTTTGCAGAAAACTTCATCCGCGTCTACCAAAAGATGCATGTGCATGCTTAAAACGCGTTTTCGCACAAATGCGTGCGCGGGTGCTAAAAAGAGCAGCATCAGCATGCTTTGCACGTCGTTTGGTAGAAATCCACGTGCGCGTTCTGCCAAAAGCACCATTTGCATGCACATCTTGTGGTTTTGCAGAAAACTTCATCCGCGTCTACCAAAAGATGCATGTGCATGCTTAAAACGCGTTTTCGCACAAATCCGTGCGCGGGTGCTAAAAAGAGCAGCATCGGCATGCTTAGCACGTCGTTTGGTAGAAATCCACGTGCGCGTTCTGCAAAAAGCACCATTTGCATGCACATCTTGTGGTTTTGCAGAAAACTTCATCCGCGTCTACCAAAAGATGCATGTGCATGCTTAAAACGCGTTTTCGCACAAATGCGTGCGCGAGTGCTAAAAAGAGCAGCATCGGCATGCTTAGCACGTCGTTTGGTAGAAATCCACGAGCGCGTTCTGCAAAAAGCACCATTTGCATGCACATCTTGTGGTTTTGCAGAAAACTTCATCCGCGTCTACCAAAAGATGCATGTGCATGCTTAAAACGCGTTTTCGCACAAATGCGTGCGCGGGTGCTAAAAAGAGCAGCATCGGCATGCTTTGCACGTCGTTTGGTAGAAATCCACGTGCGCGTTCTGCCAAAAGAACCATTTGCATGCACATCTTGTGGTTTTGCAGAAAACTTCATCCGCGTCTACCAAAAGATGCATGTGCATGCTTAAAACGCGTTTTCGCACAAATCCGTGCGCGGGTGCTAAAAAGAGCAGCATCGGCATGCTTAGCACGTCGTTTGGTAGAAATCCACGTGCGCGTTCTGCACAAAGCACCATTTGCATGCACATCTTGTGGTTTTGCAGAAAACTTCATCCGCGTCTACCAAAAGATGCATGTGCATGCTTAAAACGCGTTTTCGCACAAATGCGTGCGCGAGTGCTAAAAAGAGCAGCATCGGCATGCTTAGCACGTCGTTTGGTAGAAATCCACGAGCGCGTTAAAAAGCACCATTTGCATGCACATCTTGTGGTTTTGCAGAAAACTTCATCCGCGTCTACCAAAAGATGCATGTGCATGCTTAAAACGCGTTTTCGCACAAATGCGTGCGCGGGTGCTAAAAAGAGCAGCATCGGCATGCTTTGCACGTCGTTTGGTAGAAATCCACGAGCGCGTTCTGCAAAAAGCACCATTTGCATGCACATCTTGTGGTTTTGCAGAAAACTTTATCCGCGTCTACCAAAAGATGCATGTGCATGCTTAAAACGCGTTTTCGCACAAATGCGTGCGCGGGTGCTAAAAAGAGCGGCATCGGCATGCTTAGCACGTCGTTTGATGGACATCCACGTGCGCGTTCTGCCAAAAGCACCATTTGCATGCACATCTTGTGGTTTTGCAGAAAACTTCATCCGCGTCTACCAAAAGATGCATGTGCATGCTTAAAACGCGTTTTCGCACAAATCCGTGCGCGGGTGCTAAAAAGAGCAGCATCGGCATGCTTAGCACGTCGTTTGGTAGAAATCCACGTGCGCGTTCTGCAAAAAGCACCATTTGCATGCACATCTTGTGGTTTTGCAGAAAACTTCATCCGCGTCTACCAAAAGATGCATGTGCATGCTTAAAACGCGTTTTCGCACAAATGCGTGCGCGGGTGCTAAAAAGAGCAGCATCGGCATGCTTAGCACGTCGTTTGGTAGAAATCCACGTGCGCGTTTTGCAAAAAGCACCATTTGCATGCACATCTTGTGGTTTTGCAGAAAACTTCATCCGCGTCTACCAAAAGATGCATGTGCATGCTTAAAACGCGTTCTCGCACAAATGCGTGCGCGGGTGCTAAAAAGAGCAGATCGGCATGCTTAGCACGTCGTTTGGTAGAAATCCACGTGCGCGTTCTGCAAAAAGCACCATTTGCATGCACATCTTGTGGTTTTGCAGAAAACCATCCGCGTCTACCGAAAGATGCATGTGCATGCTTAAAACGCGTTTTCGCACACATCCGTGCGCGGGTGCTAAAAAGAGCAGCATCGGCATGCTTAGCACGTCGTTTGGTAGAAATCCACGTGCGCGTTCTGCAAAAAGCACCATTTGCATGCACATCTTGTGGTTTTGCAGAAAACTTCATCCGCGTCTACCAAAAGATGCATGTGCATGCTTAAAACGCGTTTTCGCACAAATCCGTGCGCGGGTGCTAAAAAGAGCAGCATCGGCAAGCTTAGCACGTCGTTTGGTAGAAATCCACGTGCGCGTTCTGCAAAAAGCACCATTTGCATGCACATCTTGTGGTTTTGCAGAAAACTTCATCCGCGTCTACCAAAAGATGCATGTGCATGCTTAAAACGCGTTTTCGCACAAATGCGTGCGCGGGTGCTAAAAAGAGCAGCATCGGCATGCTTAGCACGTCGTTTGGTAGAAATCCACGTGCGCGTTCTGCAAAAAGCACCATTTGCATGCACATCTTGTGGTTTTGCAGAAAACTTCATCCGCGTCTACCAAAAGATGCATGTGCATGCTTAAAACGCGTTTTCGCACAAATGCGTGCGCGGGTGCTAAAAAGAGCAGCATCGGCATGCTTAGCACGTCGTTTGGTAGAAATCCACGTGCGCGTTTTGCAAAAAGCACTATTTGCATGCACATCTTGTCGTTTTGCAGAAAACTTCATCCGCGTCTACCAAAAGATGCATGTGCATGCTTAAAACGCGTTCTCGCACAAATGCGTGCGCGGGTGCTAAAAAGAGCAGCATCGGCATGCTTAGCACGTCGTTTGGTAGAAATCCACGTGCGCGTTCTGCAAAAAGCACCATTTGCATGCACATCTTGTGGTTTTGCAGAAAACTTCATCCGCGTCTACCAAAAGATGCATGTGCATGCTTAAAACGCGTTTTCGCACAAATCCGTGCGCGGGTGCTAAAAAGAGCAGCATCGGTATGCTTAGCACGTCGTTTGGTAGAAATCCACGTGCGCGTTCTGCAAAAAGCACCATTTGCATGCACATCTTGTGGTTTTGCAGAAAACTTCATCCGCGTCTACCAAAAGATGCATGTGCATGCTTAAAACGCGTTTTCGCACAAATGCGTGCGCGGGTGCTAAAAAGAGCAGCATCGGCATGCTTAGCACGTCGTTTGGTAGAAATCCACGTGCGCGTTCTGCAAAAAGCACCATTTGCATGCACATCTTGTGGTTTTGCAGAAAACTTCATCCGCGTCTACCAAAAGATGCATGTGCATGCTTAAAACGCGTTTTCGCACAAATGCGTGCGCGGGTGCTAAAAAGAGCAGCATCGGCATGCTTAGCACGTCGTTTGGTAGAAATCCACGTGCGCGTTTTGCAAAAAGCACTATTTGCATGCACATCTTGTCGTTTTGCAGAAAACTTCATCCGCGTCTACCAAAAGATGCATGTGCATGCTTAAAACGCGTTCTCGCACAAATGCGTGCGCGGGTGCTAAAAAGAGCAGCATCGGCATGCTTAGCACGTCGTTTGGTAGAAATCCACGTGCGCGTTCTGCAAAAAGCACCATTTGCATGCACATCTTGTGGTTTTGCAGAAAACTTCATCCGCGTCTACCAAAAGATGCATGTGCATGCTTAAAACGCGTTTTCGCACAAATCCGTGCGCGGGTGCTAAAAAGAGCAGCATCGGTATGCTTAGCACGTCGTTTGGTAGAAATCCACGTGCGCGTTCTGCAAAAAGCACCATTTGCATGCACATCTTGTGGTTTTGCAGAAAACTTCATCCGCGTCTACCAAAAGATGCATGTGCATGCTTAAAACGCGTTTTCGCACAAATGCGTGCGCGGGTGCTAAAAAGAGCAGCATCGGCATGCTTAGCACGTCGTTTGGTAGAAATCCACGAGCGCGTTCTGCAAAAAGCACCATTTGCATGCACATCTTGTGGTTTTGCAGAAAACTTCATCCGCGTCTACCAAAAGATGCATGTGCATGCTTAAAACGCGTTTTCGCACAAATGCGTGCGCGGGTGCTAAAAAGAGCAGCATCAGCATGCTTAGCACGTCGTTTGGTAGAAATCCACGTGCGCGTTCTGCCAAAAGCACCATTTGCATGCACATCTTGTGGTTTTGCAGAAAACTTCATCCGCGTCTACCAAAAGATGCATGTGCATGCTTAAAACGCGTTTTCGCACAAATGCCTGTGCGGGTGCTAAAAAGAGCAGCATCGGCATGCTTAGCACGTCGTTTGGTAGAAATCCACGAGCGCGTTCTGCAAAAAGCACCATTTGCATGCACATATTGTGGTTTTGCAGAAAACGTCATCCGCGTCTACCAAAAGATGCATGTGCATGCTTAAAACGCGTTTTCGCACAAATGCGTGCGCGGGTGCTAAAAAGAGCAGCATCGGCATGCTTTGCACGTCGTTTGGTAGAAATCCACGTGCGCGTTCTGCCAAAAGCACCATTTGCATGCACATCTTGTGGTTTTGCAGAAAACTTCATCCGCGTCTACCAAAAGATGCATGTGCATGCTTAAAACGCGTTTTCGCACAAATCCGTGCGCGGGTGCTAAAAAGAGCAGCATCGGCATGCTTAGCACGTCGTTTGGTAGAAATCCACGTGCGCGTTCTGCAAAAAGCACCATTTGCATGCACATCTTGTGGTTTTGCAGAAAACTTCATCCGCGTCTACCAAAAGATGCATGTGCATGCTTAAAACGCGTTTTCGCACAAATGCGTGCGCGAGTGCTAAAAAGAGCAGCATCGGCATGCTTAGCACGTCGTTTGGTAGAAATCCACGAGCGCGTTAAAAAGCACCATTTGCATGCACATCTTGTGGTTTTGCAGAAAACTTCATCCGCGTCTACCAAAAGATGCATGTGCATGCTTAAAACGCGTTTTCGCACAAATGCGTGCGCGGGTGCTAAAAAGAGCAGCATCGGCATGCTTTGCACGTCGTTTGGTAGAAATCCACGAGCGCGTTCTGCAAAAAGCACCATTTGCATGCACATCTTGTGGTTTTGCAGAAAACTTCATCCGCGTCTACCAAAAGATGCATGTGCATGCTTAAAACGCGTTTTCGCACAAATGCGTGCGCGGGTGCTAAAAAGAGCAGCATCGGCATGCTTAGCACGTCGTTTGATGGACATCCACGTGCGCGTTCTGCCAAAAGCACCATTTGCATGCACATCTTGTGGTTTTGCAGAAAACTTCATCCGCGTCTACCAAAAGATGCATGTGCATGCTTAAAACGCGTTTTCGCACAAATCCGTGCGCGGGTGCTAAAAAGAGCAGCATCGGCATGCTTAGCACGTCATTTGGTAGAAATCCACGTGCGCGTTCGGCAAAAAGCACCATTTGCATGCACATCTTGTGGTTTTGCAGAAAACTTCATCCGCGTCTACCAAAAGATGCATGTGCATGCTTAAAACGCGTTTTCGCACAAATGCGTGCGCGGGTGCTAAAAAGAGCAGCATCGGCATGCTTAGCACGTCGTTTGGTAGAATTCCACGTGCGCGTTCTGCCAAAAGCACCATTTGCATGCACATCTTGTGGTTTTGCAGAAAACTTCATCCGCGTCTACCAAAAGATGCATGTGCATGCTTAAAACGCGTTTTCGCACAAATCCGTGCGCGGGTGCTAAAAAGAGCAGCATCGGCAAGCTTAGCACGTCGTTTGGTAGAAATCCACGTGCGCGTTCTGCAAAAAGCACAATTTGCATGCACATCTTGTGGTTTTGCAGAAAACTTCATCCGCGTCTACCAAAAGATGCATGTGCATGCTTAAAACGCGTTTTCGCACAAATGCGTGCGCGGGTGCTAAAAAGAGCAGCATCGGCATGCTTAGCACGTCGTTTGGTAGAAATCCACGTGCGCGTTCTGGAAAAAGCACCATTTGCATGCACATCTTGTGGTTTTGCAGAAAACTTCATCCGCGTCTACCAAAAGATGCATGTGCATGCTTAAAACGCGTTTTCGCACAAATGCGTGCGCGGGTGCTAAAAAGAGCAGCATCGGCATGCTTTGCACGTCGTTTGGTAGAAATCCACGAGCGCGTTCTGCAAAAAGCACCATTTGCATGCACATCTTGTGGTTTTGCAGAAAACTTCATCCGCGTCTACCAAAAGATGCATGTGCATGCTTAAAACGCGTTTTCGCACAAATGCGTGCGCGGGTGCTAAAAAGAGCAGCATCGGCATGCTTAGCACGTCGTTTGATGGACATCCACGTGCGCGTTCTGCCAAAAGCACCATTTGCATGCACATATTGTGGTTTTGCAGAAAACTTCATCCGCGTCTACCAAAAGATGCATGTGCATGCTTAAAACGCGTTTTCGCACAAATGCGTGCGCGGGTGCTAAAAAGAGCAGCATCGGCATGCTTAGCACGTCGTTTGGTAGAAATCCACGTGCGCGTTCTGCCAAAAGCACCATTTGCATGCACATGTTGTGGTTTTGCAGAAAACTTCATCCGCGTCTACCAAAAGATGCATGTGCATGCTTAAAACGCGTTTTCGCACAAATCCGTGCGCGGGTGCTAAAAAGAGCAGCATCGGCATGCTTAGCACGTCGTTTGGTAGAAATCCACGTGCGCGTTCTGCAAAAAGCACCATTTGCATGCACATCTTGTGGTTTTGCAGAAAACTTCATCCGCGTCTACCAAAAGATGCATGTGCATGCTTAAAACGCGTTTTCGCACAAATGCGTGCGCGGGTGCTAAAAAGAGCAGCATCGGCATGCTTAGCACGTCGTTTGGTAGAAATCCACGAGTGCGTTCTGCTAAATGCACCATTTGCATGCACATCTTGTGGTTTTGCAGAAAACTTCATCCGCGTCTACCAAAAGATGCATGTGCATGCTTAAAACGCGTTTTCGCACAAATGCGTGCGCGGGTGCTAAAAAGAGCAGCATCGGCATGCTTAGCACGTCGTTTGGTAGAAATCCACGTGCGCGTTCTGCCAAAAGCACCATTTGCATGCACATCTTGTGGTTTTGCAGAAAACTTCATCCGCGTCTACCAAAAGATGCATGTGCATGCTTAAAACGCGTTTTCGCACAAATCCGTGCGCGGGTGCTAAAAAGAGCAGCATCGGCATGCTTAGCACGTCGTTTGGTAGAAATCCACGTGCGCGTTCTGCAAAAAGCACCATTTGCATGCACATCTTGTGGTTTTGCAGAAAACTTTATCCGCGTCTACCAAAAGATGCATGTGCATGCTTAAAACGCGTTTTCGCACAAATGCGTGCGCGGGTGCTAAAAAGAGCAGCATCGGCATGCTTAGCACGTCGTTTGGTAGAAATCCACGTGCGCGTTCTGCAAAAAGCACCATTTGCATGCACATCTTGTGGTTTTGCAGAAAGCTTCATCCGCGTCTACCAAAAGATGCATGTGCATGCTTAAAACGCATTTTCGCACAAATGCGTGCGCGGGTGCTAAAAAGAGCAGCATCGGCATGCTTAGCACGTCGTTTGGTAGAAATCCACGTGCGCGTTCTGCAAAAAGCACCATTTGCATGCACATCTTGTGGTTTTGCAGAAAACTTCATCCGCGTCAACCAAAAGATGCATGTGCATGCTTAAAACGCGTTTTCCCACAAATGCGTGCGCGGGTGCTAAAAAGAGCAGCATCGGCATGCTTAGCACGTCGTTTGGTAGAAATCCACGTGCGCGTTCTGCCAAAAGCACCATTTGCATGCACATCTTGTGGTTTTGCAGAAAACTTCATCCGCGTCTACCAAAAGATGCATGTGCATGCTTAAAACGCGTTTTCGCACAAATCCGTGCGCGGGTGCTAAAAATAGCAGTATCGGCATGCTTAGCACGTCGTTTGGTAGAAATCCACGTGCGCGTTCTGCAAAAAGCACCATTTGCATGCACATCTTGTGGTTTTGCAGAAAACTTCATCCGCGTCTACCAAAAGATGCATGTGCATGCTTAAAACGCGTTTTCGCACAAATGCGTGCGCGGGTGCTAAAAAGAGCAGCATCGGCATGCTTAGCACGTCGTTTGGTAGAAATCCACGTGCGCGTTCTGCAAAAAGCACCATTTGCATGCACATCTTGTGGTTTTGCAGAAAACTTCATCCGCGTCTACCAAAAGATGCATGTGCATGCTTAAAACGCGTTCTCGCACAAATGCGTGCGCGGGTGCTAAAAAGAGCAGCATCGGCATGCTTAGCACGTCGTTTGGTAGAAATCCACGTGCGCGTTCTGCCAAAAGCACTATTTGCATGCACATCTTGTGGTTTTGCAGAAAACTTCATCCGCGTCTACCAAAAGATGCATGTGCATGCTTAAAACGCGTTTTCGCACAAATGCGTGCGCGGGTGCTAAAAAGAGCAGCATCGGCATGCTTAGCACGTCGTTTGCTAGAAATCCACGTGCGCGTTCTGCCAAAAGCACCAGTTGCATGCACATCTTGTGGTTTTGCAGAAAACTTCATCCGCGTCTACCAAAAGATGCATGTGCATGCTTAAAACGCGTTTTCGCACAAATGCGTGCGCGGGTGCTAAAAAGAGCAGCATCGGCATGCTTAGCACGTCGTTTGGTAGAAATCCACGTGCGCGTTCTGCCAAAAGCACCATTTGCATGCACATCTTGTGGTTTTGCAGAAAACTTCATCCGCGTCTACCAAAAGATGCATGTGCATGCTTAAAATGCGTTTTCGCACAAATCCGTGCGCGGGTGCTAAAAAGAGCAGCATCGGCATGCTTAGCACGTCGTTTGGTAGAAATCCACGTGCGCGTTCTGCCAAAAGCACCATTTGCATGCACATCTTGTGGTTTTGCAGAAAACTTCATCCGCGTCTACCAAAAGATGCATGTGCATGCTTGAAACGCGTTTTCGCACAAATGCGTGCGCGGGTGCTAAAAAGAGCAGATCGGCATGCTTAGCACGTCGTTTGGTAGAAATCCACGTGCGCGTTCTGCAAAAAGCACCATTTGCATGCACATCTTGTGGTTTTGCAGAAAACCATCCGCGTCTACCGAAAGATGCATGTGCATGCTTAAAACGCGTTTTCGCACAAATCCGTGCGCGGGTGCTAAAAAGAGCAGCATCGGCATGCTTAGCACGTCGTTTGGTAGAAATCCACGTGCGCGTTCTGCAAAAAGCACCATTTGCATGCACATCTTGTGGTTTTGCAGAAAACTTCATCCGCGTCTACCAAAAGATGCATGTGCATGCTTAAAACGCGTTTTCGCACAAATCCGTGCGCGGGTGCTAAAAAGAGCAGCATCGGCAAGCTTAGCACGTCGTTTGGTAGAAATCCACGTGCGCGTTCTGCAAAAAGCACCATTTGCATGCACATCTTGTGGTTTTGCAGAAAACTTCATCCGCGTCTACCAAAAGATGCATGTGCATGCTTAAAACGCGTTCTCGCACAAATGCGTGCGCGGGTGCTAAAAAGAGCAGCATCGGCATGCTTAGCACGTCGTTTGGTAGAAATCCACGTGCGCGTTCTGCAAAAAGCACCATTTGCATGCACATCTTGTGGTTTTGCAGAAAACTTCATCCGCGGCTACCAAAAGATGCATGTGCATGCTTAAAACGCGTTTTCGCACAAATGCGTGCGCGGGTGCTAAAAAGAGCAGCATCGGCATGCTTAGCACGTCGTTTGGTAGAAATCCACGTGCGCGTTTTGCAAAAAGCACTATTTGCATGCACATCTTGTCGTTTTGCAGAAAACTTCATCCGCGTCTACCAAAAGATGCATGTGCATGCTTAAAACGCGTTCTCGCACAAATGCGTGCGCGGGTGCTAAAAAGAGCAGCATCGGCATGCTTAGCACGTCGTTTGGTAGAAATCCACGTGCGCGTTCTGCAAAAAGCACCATTTGCATGCACATCTTGTGGTTTTGCAGAAAACTTCATCCGCGTCTACCAAAAGATGCATGTGCATGCTTAAAACGCGTTTTCGCACAAATCCGTGCGCGGGTGCTAAAAAGAGCAGCATCGGCATGCTTAGCACGTCGTTTGGTAGAAATCCACGTGCGCGTTCTGCAAAAAGCACCATTTGCATGCACATCTTGTGGTTTTGCAGAAAACTTCATCCGCGTCTACCAAAAGATGCATGTGCATGCTTAAAACGCGTTTTCGCACAAATCCGTGCGCGGGTGCTAAAAAGAGCAGCATCGGCATGCTTAGCACGTCGTTTGGTAGAAATCCACGTGCGCGTTCTGCAAAAAGCACGATTTGCATGCACATCTTGTGGTTTTGCAGAAAACTTCATCCGCGTCTACCAAAAGATGCATGTGCATGCTTAAAACGCGTTTTCGCACAAATGCGTGCGCGAGTGCTAAAAAGAGCAGCATCGGCATGCTTAGCACGTCGTTTGGTAGAAATCCACGAGCGCGTTCTGCAAAAAGCACCATTTGCATGCACATCTTGTGGTTTTGCAGAAAACTTCATCCGCGTCTACCAAAAGATGCATGTGCATGCTTAAAACGCGTTTTCGCACAAATGCGTGCG
The DNA here is from genome assembly GCF_023375885.2 of Dermacentor andersoni. NCBI lineage: Eukaryota > Metazoa > Arthropoda > Arachnida > Ixodida > Ixodidae > Dermacentor > Dermacentor andersoni. Next base: position 29,171 of record NW_027315147.1, on the reverse strand, counting down.
CGGGTGCTAAAAAGAGCAGCATCGGCATGCTTTGCACGTCGTTTGGTAGAAATCCACGTGCGCGTTCTGCCAAAAGCACCATTTGCATGCACATCTTGTGGTTTTGCAGAAAACTTCATCCGCGTCTACCAAAAGATGCATGTGCATGCTTAAAACGCGTTTTCGCACAAATCCGTGCGCGGGTGCTAAAAAGAGCAGCATCGGCATGCTTAGCACGTCGTTTGGTAGAAATCCACGTGCGCGTTCTGCAAAAAGCACCATTTGCATGCACATCTTGTGGTTTTGCAGAAAACTTCATCCGCGTCTACCAAAAGATGCATGTGCATGCTTAAAACGCGTTTTCGCACAAATCCGTGCGCGGGTGCTAAAAAGAGCAGCATCGGCATGCTTAGCACGTCGTTTGGTAGAAATCCACGTGCGCGTTCTGCCAAAAGCACCATTTGCATGCACATCTTGTGGTTTTGCAGAAAACTTCATCCGCGTCTACCAAAAGATGCATGTGCATGCTTAAAATGCGTTTTCGCACAAATCCGTGCGCGGGTGCTAAAAAGAGCAGCATCGGCATGCTTAGCACGTCGTTTGGTAGAAATCCACGTGCGCGTTCTGCCAAAAGCACCATTTGCATGCACATCTTGTGGTTTTGCAGAAAACTTCATCCGCGTCTACCAAAAGATGCATGTGCATGCTTGAAACGCGTTTTCGCACAAATGCGTGCGCGGGTGCTAAAAAGAGCAGATCGGCATGCTTAGCACGTCGTTTGGTAGAAATCCACGTGCGCGTTCTGCAAAAAGCACCATTTGCATGCACATCTTGTGGTTTTGCAGAAAACCATCCGCGTCTACCGAAAGATGCATGTGCATGCTTAAAACGCGTTTTCGCACAAATCCGTGCGCGGGTGCTAAAAAGAGCAGCATCGGCATGCTTAGCACGTCGTTTGGTAGAAATCCACGTGCGCGTTCTGCAAAAAGCACCATTTGCATGCACATCTTGTGGTTTTGCAGAAAACTTCATCCGCGTCTACCAAAAGATGCATGTGCATGCTTAAAACGCGTTTTCGCACAAATCCGTGCGCGGGTGCTAAAAAGAGCAGCATCGGCAAGCTTAGCACGTCGTTTGGTAGAAATCCACGTGCGCGTTCTGCAAAAAGCACCATTTGCATGCACATCTTGTGGTTTTGCAGAAAACTTCATCCGCGTCTACCAAAAGATGCATGTGCATGCTTAAAACGCGTTCTCGCACAAATGCGTGCGCGGGTGCTAAAAAGAGCAGCATCGGCATGCTTAGCACGTCGTTTGGTAGAAATCCACGTGCGCGTTCTGCAAAAAGCACCATTTGCATGCACATCTTGTGGTTTTGCAGAAAACTTCATCCGCGGCTACCAAAAGATGCATGTGCATGCTTAAAACGCGTTTTCGCACAAATGCGTGCGCGGGTGCTAAAAAGAGCAGCATCGGCATGCTTAGCACGTCGTTTGGTAGAAATCCACGTGCGCGTTTTGCAAAAAGCACTATTTGCATGCACATCTTGTCGTTTTGCAGAAAACTTCATCCGCGTCTACCAAAAGATGCATGTGCATGCTTAAAACGCGTTCTCGCACAAATGCGTGCGCGGGTGCTAAAAAGAGCAGCATCGGCATGCTTAGCACGTCGTTTGGTAGAAATCCACGTGCGCGTTCTGCAAAAAGCACCATTTGCATGCACATCTTGTGGTTTTGCAGAAAACTTCATCCGCGTCTACCAAAAGATGCATGTGCATGCTTAAAACGCGTTTTCGCACAAATCCGTGCGCGGGTGCTAAAAAGAGCAGCATCGGCATGCTTAGCACGTCGTTTGGTAGAAATCCACGTGCGCGTTCTGCAAAAAGCACCATTTGCATGCACATCTTGTGGTTTTGCAGAAAACTTCATCCGCGTCTACCAAAAGATGCATGTGCATGCTTAAAACGCGTTTTCGCACAAATCCGTGCGCGGGTGCTAAAAAGAGCAGCATCGGCATGCTTAGCACGTCGTTTGGTAGAAATCCACGTGCGCGTTCTGCAAAAAGCACGATTTGCATGCACATCTTGTGGTTTTGCAGAAAACTTCATCCGCGTCTACCAAAAGATGCATGTGCATGCTTAAAACGCGTTTTCGCACAAATGCGTGCGCGAGTGCTAAAAAGAGCAGCATCGGCATGCTTAGCACGTCGTTTGGTAGAAATCCACGAGCGCGTTCTGCAAAAAGCACCATTTGCATGCACATCTTGTGGTTTTGCAGAAAACTTCATCCGCGTCTACCAAAAGATGCATGTGCATGCTTAAAACGCGTTTTCGCACAAATGCGTGCGCGGGTGCTAAAAAGAGCAGCATCGGCATGCTTTGCACGTCGTTTGGTAGAAATCCACGTGCGCGTTCTGCCAAAAGCACCATTTGCATGCACATCTTGTGGTTTTGCAGAAAACTTCATCCGCGTCTACCAAAAGATGCATGTGCATGCTTAAAACGCGTTTTCGCACAAATCCGTGCGCGGGTGCTAAAAAGAGCAGCATCGGCATGCTTAGCACGTCGTTTGGTAGAAATCCACGTGCGCGTTCTGCAAAAAGCACCATTTGCATGCACATCTTGTGGTTTTGCAGAAAACTTCATCCGCGTCTACGAAAAGATGCATGTGCATGCTTAAAACGCGTTTTCGCACAAATGCGTGCGCGAGTGCTAAAAAGAGCAGCATCGGCATGCTTAGCACGTCGTTTGGTAGAAATCCACGAGCGCGTTAAAAAGCACCATTTGCATGCACATCTTGTGGTTTTGCAGAAAACTTCATCCGCGTCTACCAAAAGATGCATGTGCATGCTTAAAACGCGTTTTCGCACAAATGCGTGCGCGGGTGCTAAAAAGAGCAGCATCGGCATGCTTTGCACGTCGTTTGGTAGAAATCCACGAGCGCGTTCTGCAAAAAGCACCATTTGCATGCACATCTTGTGGTTTTGCAGAAAACTTCATCCGCGTCTACCAAAAGATGCATGTGCATGCTTAAAACGCGTTTTCGCACAAATGCGTGCGCGGGTGCTAAAAAGAGCAGCATCGGCATGCTTAGCACGTCGTTTGATGGACATCCACGTGCGCGTTCTGCCAAAAGCACCATTTGCATGCACATCTTGTGGTTTTGCAGAAAACTTCATCCGCGTCTACCAAAAGATGCATGTGCATGCTTAAAACGCGTTTTCGCACAAATCCGTGCGCGGGTGCTAAAAAGAGCAGCATCGGCATGCTTAGCACGTCATTTGGTAGAAATCCACGTGCGCGTTCGGCAAAAAGCACCATTTGCATGCACATCTTGTGGTTTTGCAGAAAACTTCATCCGCGTCTACCAAAAGATGCATGTGCATGCTTAAAACGCGTTTTCGCACAAATGCGTGCGCGGGTGCTAAAAAGAGCAGCATCGGCATGCTTAGCACGTCGTTTGGTAGAATTCCACGTGCGCGTTCTGCCAAAAGCACCATTTGCATGCACATCTTGTGGTTTTGCAGAAAACTTCATCCGCGTCTACCAAAAGATGCATGTGCATGCTTAAAACGCGTTTTCGCACAAATCCGTGCGCGGGTGCTAAAAAGAGCAGCATCGGCAAGCTTAGCACGTCGTTTGGTAGAAATCCACGTGCGCGTTCTGCAAAAAGCACAATTTGCATGCACATCTTGTGGTTTTGCAGAAAACTTCATCCGCGTCTACCAAAAGATGCATGTGCATGCTTAAAACGCGTTTTCGCACAAATGCGTGCGCGGGTGCTAAAAAGAGCAGCATCGGCATGCTTAGCACGTCGTTTGGTAGAAATCCACGTGCGCGTTCTGGAAAAAGCACCATTTGCATGCACATCTTATGGTTTTGCAGAAAACTTCATCCGCGTCTACCAAAAGATGCATGTGCATGCTTAAAACGCGTTTTCGCACAAATGCGTGTGCGGGTGCTAAAAAGAGCAGCATCGGCATGCTTAGCACGTCGTTTGGTAGAAATCCACGAGCGCGTTCTGCAAAAAGCACCATTTGCATGCACATCTTGTGGTTTTGCAGAAAACTTCATCCGCGTCTACCAAAAGATGCATGTGCATGCTTAAAACGCGTTTTCGCACAAATGCGTGCGCGGGTGCTAAAAAGAGCAGCATCGGCATGCTTAGCACGTCGTTTGGTAGAAATCCACGTGCGCGTTCTGCCAAAAGCACCATTTGCATGCACATGTTGTGGTTTTGCAGAAAACTTCATCCGCGTCTACCAAAAGATGCATGTGCATGCTTAAAACGCGTTTTCGCCCAAATCCGTGCGCGGGTGCTAAAAAGAGCAGCATCGGCATGCTTAGCACGTCGTTTGGTAGAAATCCACGTGCGAGTTCTGCAAAGAGCACCATTTGCATGCACATCTTGTGGTTTTGCAGAAAACTTCATCCGCGTCGACCAAAAGATGCATGTGCATGCTTAAAACGCGTTTTCGCACAAATGCGTGCGCGGGTGCTAAAAAGAGCAGCATCGGCATGCTTTGCACGTCGTTTGGTAGAAATCCACGAGCGCGTTCTGCAAAAAGCACCATTTGCATGCACATCTTGTGGTTTTGCAGAAAACTTCATCCGCGTCTACCAAAAGATGCATGTGCATGCTTAAAACGCGTTTTCGCACAAATCCGTGCGCGGGTGCTAAAAAGAGCAGCATCGGCATGCTTAGCACGTCGTTTGGTAGAAATCCACGTGCGCGTTCTGCAAAAAGCACGATTTGCATGCACATCTTGTGGTTTTGCAGAAAACTTCATCCGCGTCTACCAAAAGATGCATGTGCATGCTTAAAACGCGTTTTCGCACAAATGCGTGCGCGAGTGCTAAAAAGAGCATCGGCATGCTTAGCACGTCGTTTGATAGAAATCCACGAGGGCGTTCTGCAAAAAGCACCATTTGCATGCACATCTTGTGGTTTTGCAGAAAACTTCATCCGCGTCTACCAAAAGATGCATGTGCATGCTTAAAACGCGTTTTCGCACAAATGCGTGCGCGGGTGCTAAAAAGAGCAGCATCGGCATGCTTTGCACGTCGTTTGGTAGAAATCCACGAGCGCGTTCTGCAAAAAGCACCATTTGCATGCACATCTTGTGGTTTTGCAGAAAACTTCATCCGCGTCTACCAAAAGATGCATGTGCATGCTTAAAACGCGTTTTCGCACAAATGCGTGCGCGGGTGCTAAAAAGAGCAGCATCGGCATGCTTAGCACGTCGTTTGATGGACATCCACGTGCGCGTTCTGCCAAAAGCACCATTTGCATGCACATCTTGTGGTTTTGCAGAAAACTTCATCCGCGTCTACCAAAAGATGCATGTGCATGCTTAAAACGCGTTTTCGCACAAATCCGTGCGCGGGTGCTAAAAAGAGCAGCATCGGCATGCTTAGCACGTCGTTTGGTAGAAATCCACGTGCGCGTTCTGCAAAAAGCACCATTTGCATGCACATCTTGTGGTTTTGCAGAAAACTTCATCCGCGTCTACCAAAAGATGCATGTGCATGCTTAAAACGCGTTTTCGCACAAATGCGTGCGCGGGTGCTAAAAAGAGCAGCATCGGCATGCTTAGCACGTCGTTTGGTAGAAATCCACGTGCGCGTTCTGCCAAAAGCACCATTTGCATGCACATGTTGTGGTTTTGCAGAAAACTTCATCCGCGTCTACCAAAAGATGCATGTGCATGCTTAAAACGCGTTTTCGCACAAATCCGTGCGCGGGTGCTAAAAAGAGCAGCATCGGCATGCTTAGCACGTCGTTTGGTAGAAATCCACGTGCGCGTTCTGCAAAAAGCACCATTTGCATGCACATCTTGTGGTTTTGCAGAAAACTTCATCCGCGTCTACCAAAAGATGCATGTGCATGCTTAAAACGCATTTTCGCACAAATGCGTGCGCGGGTGCTAAAAAGAGCAGCATCGGCATGCTTAGCACGTCGTTTGGTAGAAATCCACGAGCGCGTTCTGCTAAAAGCACCATTTGCATGCACATCTTGTGGTTTTGCAGAAAACTTCATCCGCGTCTACCAAAAGATGCATGTGCATGCTTAAAACGCGTTTTCGCACAAATGCGTGCGCGGGTGCTAAAAAGAGCAGCATCGGCATGCTTAGCACGTCGTTTGGTAGAAATCCACGTGCGCGATCTGCCAAAAGCACCATTTGCATGCACATCTTGTGGTTTTGCAGAAAACTTCATCCGCGTCTACCAAAAGATGCATGTGCATGCTTAAAACGCGTTTTCGCACAAATCCGTGCGCGGGTGCTAAAAAGAGCAGCATCGGCATGCTTAGCACGTCGTTTGGTAGAAATCCACGTGCGCGTTCTGCAAAAAGCACCATTTGCATGCACATCTTGTGGTTTTGCAGAAAACTTTATCCGCGTCTACCAAAAGATGCATGTGCATGCTTAAAACGCGTTTTCGCACAAATGCGTGCGCGGGTGCTAAAAAGAGCAGCATCGGCATGCTTAGCACGTCGTTTGGTAGAAATCCACGTGCGCGTTCTGCAAAAAGCACCATTTGCATGCACATCTTGTGGTTTTGCAGAAAACTTCATCCGCGTCTACCAAAAGATGCATGTGCATGCTTAAAACGCGTTTTCGCACAAATGCGTGCGCGGGTGCTAAAAAGAGCAGCATCGGCATGCTTAGCACGTCGTTTGGTAGAAATCCACGTGCGCGTTTTGCAAAAAGCACTATTTGCATGCACATCTTGTCGTTTTGCAGAAAACTTCATCCGCGTCTACCAAAAGATGCATGTGCATGCTTAAAACGCGTTCTCGCACAAATGCGTGCGCGGGTGCTAAAAAGAGCAGCATCGGCATGCTTAGCACGTCGTTTGGTAGAAATCCACGTGCGCGTTCTGCAAAAAGCACCATTTGCATGCACATCTTGTGGTTTTGCAGAAAACTTCATCCGCGTCTACCAAAAGATGCATGTGCATGCTTAAAACGCGTTTTCGCACAAATCCGTGCGCGGGTGCTAAAAAGAGCAGCATCGGCATGCTTAGCACGTCGTTTGGTAGAAATCCACGTGCGCGTTCTGCAAAAAGCACCATTTGCATGCACATCTTGTGGTTTTGCAGAAAACTTCATCCGCGTCTACCAAAAGATGCATGTGCATGCTTAAAACGCGTTTTCGCACAAATCCGTGCGCGGGTGCTAAAAAGAGCAGCATCGGCATGCTTAGCACGTCGTTTGGTAGAAATCCACGTGCGCGTTCTGCAAAAAGCACGATTTGCATGCACATCTTGTGGTTTTGCAGAAAACTTCATCCGCGTCTACCAAAAGATGCATGTGCATGCTTAAAACGCGTTTTCGCACAAATGCGTGCGCGAGTGCTAAAAAGAGCAGCATCGGCATGCTTAGCACGTCGTTTGGTAGAAATCCACGAGCGCGTTCTGCAAAAAGCACCATTTGCATGCACATCTTGTGGTTTTGCAGAAAACTTCATCCGCGTCTACCAAAAGATGCATGTGCATGCTTAAAACGCGTTTTCGCACAAATGCGTGCGCGGGTGCTAAAAAGAGCAGCATCGGCATGCTTTGCACGTCGTTTGGTAGAAATCCACGTGCGCGTTCTGCCAAAAGCACCATTTGCATGCACATCTTGTGGTTTTGCAGAAAACTTCATCCGCGTCTACCAAAAGATGCATGTGCATGCTTAAAACGCGTTTTCGCACAAATCCGTGCGCGGGTGCTAAAAAGAGCAGCATCGGCATGCTTAGCACGTCGTTTGGTAGAAATCCACGTGCGCGTTCTGCAAAAAGCACCATTTGCATGCACATCTTGAGAAAACTTCATCCGCGTCTACCAAAAGATGCATGTGCATGCTTAAAACGCGTTTTCGCACAAATGCGTGCGCGGGTGCTAAAAAGAGCAGCATCGGCATGCTTTGCACGTCGTTTGGTAGAAATCCACGAGCGCGTTCTGCAAAAAGCACCATTTGCATGCACATCTTGTGGTTTTGCAGAAAACTTCATCCGCGTCTACCAAAAGATGCATGTGCATGCTTAAAACGCGTTTTCGCACAAATGCGTGCGCGGGTGCTAAAAAGAGCAGCATCGGCATGCTTAGCACGTCGTTTGATGGACATCCACGTGCGCGTTCTGCCAAAAGCACCATTTGCATGCACATCTTGTGGTTTTGCAGAAAACTTCATCCGCGTCTACCAAAAGATGCATGTGCATGCTTAAAACGCGTTTTCGCACAAATCCGTGCGCGGGTGCTAAAAAGAGCAGCATCGGCATGCTTAGCACGTCGTTTGGTAGAAATCCACGTGCGCGTTCTGCCAAAAGCACCATTTGCATGGACATCTTGTGGTTTTGCAGAAAACTTCATCCGCGTCTACCAAAAGATGCATGTGCATGCTTAAAACGCGTTTTCGCACAAATCCGTGCGCGGGTGCTAAAAAGAGCAGCATCGGCATGCTTAGCACGTCGTTTGGTAGAAATCCACGTGCGCGTTCTGCAAAAAGCACCATTTGCATGCACATCTTGTGGTTTTGCAGAAAACTTCATCCGCGTCTACCAATAGATGCATGTGCATGCTTAAAACGCGTTTTCGCACAAATCCGTGCGCGGGTGCTAAAAAGAGCAGCATCGGCATGCTTAGCACGTCGTTTGGTAGAAATCCACGTGCGCGTTCTGCAAAAAGCACGATTTGCATGCACATCTTGTGGTTTTGCAGAAAACTTCATCCGCGTCTACCAAAAGATGCATGTGCATGCTTAAAACGCGTTTTCGCACAAATGCGTGCGCGAGTGCTAAAAAGAGCAGCATCGGCATGCTTAGCACGTCGTTTGGTAGAAATCCACGAGCGCGTTCTGCAAGAAGCACCATTTGCATGCACATCTTGTGGTTTTGCAGAAAACTTCATCCGCGTCTACCAATAGATGCATGTGCATGCTTAAAACGCGTTTTCGCACAAATCCGTGCGCGGGTGCTAAAAAGAGCAGCATCGGCATGCTTAGCACGTCGTTTGGTAGAAATCCACGTGCGCGTTCTGCAAAAAGCACGATTTGCATGCACATCTTGTGGTTTTGCAGAAAACTTCATCCGCGTCTACCAAAAGATGCATGTGCATGCTTAAAACGCGTTTTCGCACAAATGCGTGCGCGAGTGCTAAAAAGAGCAGCATCGGCATGCTTAGCACGTCGTTTGGTAGAAATCCACGAGCGCGTTCTGCAAAAAGCACCATTTGCATGCACATCTTGTGGTTTTGCAGAAAACTTCATCCGCGTCTACCAAAAGATGCATGTGCATGCTTAAAACGCGTTTTCGCACAAATGCGTGCGCGGGTGCTAAAAAGAGCAGCATCGGCATGCTTTGCACGTCGTTTGGTAGAAATCCACGTGCGCGTTCTGCCAAAAGCACCATTTGCATGCACATCTTGTGGTTTTGCAGAAAACTTCATCCGCGTCTACCAAAAGATGCATGTGCATGCTTAAAACGCGTTTTCGCACAAATGCGTGCGCGAGTGCTAAAAAGAGCAGCATCGGCATGCTTAGCACGTCGTTTGGTAGAAATCCACGAGCGCGTTCTGCAAAAAGCACCATTTGCATGCACATCTTGTGGTTTTGCAGAAAACTTCATCCGCGTCTACCAAAAGATGCATGTGCATGCTTAAAACGCGTTTTCGCACAAATGCGTGCGCGGGTGCTAAAAAGAGCAGCATCGGCATGCTTTGCACGTCGTTTGGTAGAAATCCACGTGCGCGTTCTGCCAAAAGCACCATTTGCATGCACATCTTGTGGTTTTGCAGAAAACTTCATCCGCGTCTACCAAAAGATGCATGTGCATGCTTAAAACGCGTTTTCGCACAAATCCGTGCGCGGGTGCTAAAAAGAGCAGCATCGGCATGCTTAGTACGTCGTTTGGTAGAAATCCACGTGCGCGTTCTGCACAAAGCACCATTTGCATGCACATCTTGTGGTTTTGCAGAAAACTTCATCCGCGTCTACCAAAAGATGCATGTGCATGCTTAAAACGCGTTTTCGCACAAATCCGTGCGCGGGTGCTAAAAAGAGCAGCATCGGCATGCTTAGCACGTCGTTTGGTAGAAATCCACGTGCGCGTTCTGCAAAAAGCACCATTTGCATGCACATCTTGTGGTTTTGCAGAAAACTTCATCCGCGTCTACCAAAAGATGCATGTGCATGCTTAAAACGCGTTTTCGCACAAATCCGTGCGCGGGTGCTAAAAAGAGCAGCATCGGCAAGCTTAGCACGTCGTTTGGTAGAAATCCACGTGCGCGTTCTGCAAAAAGCACCATTTGCATGCACATCTTGTGGTTTTGCAGAAAACTTCATCCGCGTCTACCAAAAGATGCATGTGCATGCTTAAAACGCGTTTTCGCACAAATGCGTGCGCGGGTGCTAAAAAGAGCAGCATCGGCATGCTTAGCACGTCGTTTGGTAGAAATCCACGTGCGCGTTCTGCAAAAAGCACCATTTGCATGCACATCTTGTGGTTTTGCAGAAAACTTCATCCGCGTCTACCAAAAGATGCATGTGCATGCTTAAAACGCGTTTTCGCACAAATGCGAGCGCGGGTGCTAAAAAGAGCAGCATCGGCATGCTTAGCACGTCGTTTGGTAGAAATCCACGTGCGCGTTTTGCAAAAAGCACCATTTGCATGCACATCTTGTGGTTTTGCAGAAAACTTCATCCGCGTCTACCAAAAGATGCATGTGCATGCTTAAAACGCGTTCTCGCACAAATGCGTGCGCGGGTGCTAAAAAGAGCAGCATCGGCATGCTTAGCACGTCGTTTTGTAGAAATCCACGTGCGCGTTCTGCAAAAAGCACCATTTGCATGCACATCTTGTGGTTTTGCAGAAAACTTCATCCGCGTCTACCAAAAGATGCATGTGCATGCTTAAAACGCGTTTTCGCACAAATCCGTGCGCGTGTGCTAAAAAGAGCAGCATCGGCATGCTTAGCGCGTCGTTTGGTAGAAATCCACGTGCGCGTTCTGCAAAAAAGCACCATTTGCATGCACGTCTTGTGGTTTTGCAGAAAACTTCATCCGCGTCTACCAAAAGATGCATGGGCATGCTTAAAACGCGTTTTCGCACAAATGCGTGCGCGGGTGCTAAAAAGAGCAGCATCGGCATGCTTAGCACGTCGTTTGGTAGAAATCCACGTGCGCGTTCTGCCAAAAGCACCATTTGCATGCACATCTTGTGGTTTTGCAGAAAACTTCATCAGCGTCTACCAAAAGATGCATGTGCATGCTTAAAACGCGTTTTCGCACAAATCCGTGCGCGGGTGCTAAAAAGAGCAGCATCGGCAAGCTTAGCACGTCGTTTGGTAGAAATCCACGTGCGCGTTCTGCAAAAAGCACCATTTGCATGCACATCTTGTGGTTTTGCAGAAAACTTCATCCGCGTCTACCAAAAGATGCATGTGCATGCTTAAAACGCGTTTTCGCACAAATGCGTGCGCGGGTGCTAAAAAGAGCAGCATCGGCATGCTTAGCACGTCGTTTGGTAGAAATCCACGTGCGCGTTCTGCAAAAAGCACCATTTGCATGCACATCTTGTGGTTTTGCAGAAAACTTCATCCGCGTCTACCAAAAGATGCATGAGCATGCTTAAAACGCGTTTTCGCACAAATGCGTGCGCGGGTGCTAAAAAGAGCAGCATCGGCATGCTTAGCACGTCGTTTGGTAGAAATCCACGTGCGCGTTCTGCCAAAAGCACCATTTGCATGCACATCTTGTGGTTTTGCAGAAAACTTCATCCGCGTCTACCAAAAGATGCATGTGCATGCTTAAAACGCGTTTTCGCACAAATCCGTGCGCGGGTGCTAAAAAGAGCAGCATCGGCATGCTTAGCACGTCGTTTGGTAGAAATCCACGTGCGCGTTCTGCAAAAAGCACCATTTGCATGCACATCTTGTGGTTTTGCAGAAAACTTCATCCGCGTCTAAAAGATGCATGTGCATGCTTAAAACGCGTTTTCGCACAAATGCGTGCGCGGGTGCTAAAAAGAGCAGCATCGGCATGCTTAGCACGTCGTTTGGTAGAAATCCACGTGCGCGTTCTGCCAAAAGCACCATTTGCATGCACATCTTGTGGTTTTGCAGAAAACTTCATCCGCGTCTACCAAAAGATGCATGTGCATGCTTAAAACGCGTTTTCGCACAAATCCGTGCGCGGGTGCTAAAAACAGCATAATCGGCATGCTTAGCACGTCGTTTGGAAGAAATCCACGTGCGCGTTCTGCAAAAAGCACCATTTGCATGCACATCTTGTGGTTTTGCAGAAAACTTCATCCGCGTCTACCAAAAGATGCATGTGCATGCTTAAAACGCGTTTTCGCACAAATCCGTGCGCGGGTGCTAAAAAGAGCAGCATCGGCATGCTTAGCACGTCGTTTGGTAGAAATCCACGTGCGCGTTCTGCCAAAAGCACCATTTGCATGCACATCTTGTGGTTTTGCAGAAAACTTCATCCGCGTCTACCAAAAGATGCATGTGCATGCTTAAAACGCGTTTTCGCACAAATCCGTGCGCGGGTGCTAAAAAGAGCAGCATCGGCATGCTTAGCGCGTCGTTTGGTAGAAATCCACGTGCGCGTTCTGCAAAAAGCACCATTTGCATGCACGTCTTGTGGTTTTGCAGAAAACTTCATCCGCGTCTACCAAAAGATGCATGGGCATGCTTAAAACGCGTTTTCGCACAAATGCGTGCGCGGGTGCTAAAAAGAGCAGCATCGGCATGCTTAGCACGTCGTTTGGTAGAAATCCACGTGCGCGTTCTGCCAAAAGCACCATTTGCATGCACATCTTGTGGTTTTGCAGAAAACTTCATCCGCGTCTACCAAAAGATGCATGTGCATGCTTAAAACGCGTTTTCGCACAAATCCGTGCGCGGGTGCTAAAAAGAGCAGCATCGGCATGCTTAGCGCGTCGTTTGGTAGAAATCCACGTGCGCGTTCTGCAAAAAGCACCATTTGCATGCACGTCTTGTGGTTTTGCAGAAAACTTCATCCGCGTCTACCAAAAGATGCATGGGCATGCTTAAAACGCGTTTTCGCACAAATGCGTGCGCGGGTGCTAAAAAGAGCAGCATCGGCATGCTTAGCACGTCGTTTGGTAGAAATCCACGAGCGCGTTCTGCAAAAAGCACCATTTGCATGCACATCTTGTGGTTTTGCAGAAAACTTCATCCGCGTCTACCAAAAGATGCATGTGCATGCTTAAAACGCGTTTTCGCACAAATGCGTGCGCGGGAGCTAAAAAGAGCAGCATCGGCATGCTTAGCACGTCGTTTGGTAGAAATCCACGTGCGCGTTTTGCAAAAAGCACCATTTGCATGCACATCTTGTGGTTTTGCAGAAAACTTCATCCGCGTCTACCAAAAGATGCATGTGCATGCTTAAAACGCGTCCTCGCACAAATGCGTGCCCGGGTGCTAAAAAGAGCAGATCGGCATGCTTAGCACGTCGTTTGGTAGAAATCCACGTGCGCGTTCTGCAAAAAGCACCATTTGCATGCACATCTTGTGGTTTTGCAGAAAACTTCATCCGCGTCTACCAAAAGATGCATGTGCATGCTTAAAACGCGTTTTCGCACAAATCCGTGCGCGGGTGCTAAAAAGAGCAGCATCGGCGTGCTTAGCACGTCGTTTGGTAGAAATCCACGTGCGCGTTCTGCAAAAAGCACCATTTGCATGCACATCTTGTGGTTTTGCAGAAAACTTCATCCGCGTCTACCAAAAGATGCATGTGCATGCTTAAAACGCGTTTTCGCACAAATCCGTGCGCGGGTGCTAAAAAGAGCAGCATCGGCAAGCTTAGCACGTCGTTTGGTAGAAATCCACGTGCGCGTTCTGCAAAAAGCACCATTTGCATGCACATCTTGTGGTTTTGCAGAAAACTTCATCCGCGTCTACCAAAAGATGCATGTGCATGCTTAAAACGCGTTTTCGCACAAATGCGTGCGCGGGTGCTAAAAACAGCATAATCGGCATGCTTAGCACGTCGTTTGGAAGAAATCCACGTGCGCGTTCTGCAAAAAGCACCATTTGCATGCACATCTTGTGGTTTTGCAGAAAACTTCATCCGCGTCTACCAAAAGATGCATGTGCATGCTTAAAACGCGTTTTCGCACAAATCCGTGCGCGGGTGCTAAAAAGAGCAGCATCGGCATGCTTAGCACGTCGTTTGGTAGAAATCCACGTGCGCGTTCTGCCAAAAGCACCATTTGCATGCACATCTTGTGGTTTTGCAGAAAACTTCATCCGCGTCTACCAAAAGATGCATGTGCATGCTTAAAACGCGTTTTCGCACAAATCCGTGCGCGGGTGCTAAAAAGAGCAGCATCGGCATGCTTAGCGCGTCGTTTGGTAGAAATCCACGTGCGCGTTCTGCAAAAAGCACCATTTGCATGCACGTCTTGTGGTTTTGCAGAAAACTTCATCCGCGTCTACCAAAAGATGCATGGGCATGCTTAAAACGCGTTTTCGCACAAATGCGTGCGCGGGTGCTAAAAAGAGCAGCATCGGCATGCTTAGCACGTCGTTTGGTAGAAATCCACGTGCGCGTTCTGCCAAAAGCACCATTTGCATGCACATCTTGTGGTTTTGCAGAAAACTTCATCCGCGTCTACCAAAAGATGCATGTGCATGCTTAAAACGCGTTTTCGCACAAATCCGTGCGCGGGTGCTAAAAAGAGCAGCATCGGCATGCTTAGCGCGTCGTTTGGTAGAAATCCACGTGCGCGTTCTGCAAAAAGCACCATTTGCATGCACGTCTTGTGGTTTTGCAGAAAACTTCATCCGCGTCTACCAAAAGATGCATGGGCATGCTTAAAACGCGTTTTCGCACAAATGCGTGCGCGGGTGCTAAAAAGAGCAGCATCGGCATGCTTAGCACGTCGTTTGGTAGAAATCCACGAGCGCGTTCTGCAAAAAGCACCATTTGCATGCACATCTTGTGGTTTTGCAGAAAACTTCATCCGCGTCTACCAAAAGATGCATGTGCATGCTTAAAACGCGTTTTCGCACAAATGCGTGCGCGGGAGCTAAAAAGAGCAGCATCGGCATGCTTAGCACGTCGTTTGGTAGAAATCCACGTGCGCGTTTTGCAAAAAGCACCATTTGCATGCACATCTTGTGGTTTTGCAGAAAACTTCATCCGCGTCTACCAAAAGATGCATGTGCATGCTTAAAACGCGTCCTCGCACAAATGCGTGCCCGGGTGCTAAAAAGAGCAGATCGGCATGCTTAGCACGTCGTTTGGTAGAAATCCACGTGCGCGTTCTGCAAAAAGCACCATTTGCATGCACATCTTGTGGTTTTGCAGAAAACTTCATCCGCGTCTACCAAAAGATGCATGTGCATGCTTAAAACGCGTTTTCGCACAAATCCGTGCGCGGGTGCTAAAAAGAGCAGCATCGGCGTGCTTAGCACGTCGTTTGGTAGAAATCCACGTGCGCGTTCTGCAAAAAGCACCATTTGCATGCACATCTTGTGGTTTTGCAGAAAACTTCATCCGCGTCTACCAAAAGATGCATGTGCATGCTTAAAACGCGTTTTCGCACAAATCCGTGCGCGGGTGCTAAAAAGAGCAGCATCGGCAAGCTTAGCACGTCGTTTGGTAGAAATCCACGTGCGCGTTCTGCAAAAAGCACCATTTGCATGCACATCTTGTGGTTTTGCAGAAAACTTCATCCGCGTCTACCAAAAGATGCATGTGCATGCTTAAAACGCGTTTTCGCACAAATGCGTGCGCGGGTGCTAAAAAGAGCAGCATCGGCATGCTTAGCACGTCGTTTGGTAGAAATCCACGTGCGCGTTCTGCAAAAAGCACCATTTGCATGCACATCTTGTGGTTTTGCAGAAAACTTCATCCGCGTCTACCAAAAGATGCATGTGCATGCTTAAAACGCGTTTTCGCACAAATGCGAGCGCGGGTGCTAAAAAGAGCAGCATCGGCATGCTTAGCACGTCGTTTGGTAGAAATCCACGTGCGCGTTTTGCAAAAAGCACCATTTGCATGCACATCTTGTGGTTTTGCAGAAAACTTCATCCGCGTCTACCAAAAGATGCATGTGCATGCTTAAAACGCGTTCTCGCACAAATGCGTGCGCGGGTGCTAAAAAGAGCAGCATCGGCATGCTTAGCACGTCGTTTTGTAGAAATCCACGTGCGCGTTCTGCAAAAAGCACCATTTGCATGCACATCTTGTGGTTTTGCAGAAAACTTCATCCGCGTCTACCAAAAGATGCATGTGCATGCTTAAAACGCGTTTTCGCACAAATCCGTGCGCGGGTGCTAAAAAGAGCAGCATCGGCATGCTTAGCACGTCGTTTGGTAGAAATCCACGTGCGCGTTCTGCAAAAAGCACCATTTGCATGCACATCTTGTGGTTTTGCAGAAAACTTCATCCGCGTCTACCAAAAGATGCATGTGCATCCTTAAAACGCGTTTTTCGCACAAATGCGTGCGCGAGTGCTTAAAAAGAGCAGCATCGGCATGCTTAGCACGTCGTTTGGTAGAAATCCACGAGCGCGTTAAAAAGCACCATTTGCATGCACATCTTGTGGTTTTGCAGAAAACTTCATCCGCGTCTACCAAAAGATGCATGTGCATGCTTAAAACGCGTTTTCGCACAAATGCGTGCGCGGGTGCTAAAAAGAGCAGCATCGGCATGCTTTGCACGTCGTTTGGTAGAAATCCACGAGCGCGTTCTGCAAAAAGCACCATTTGCATGCACATCTTGTGGTTTTGCAGAAAACTTCATCCGCGTCTACCAAAAGATGCATGTGCATGCTTAAAACGCGTTTTCGCACAAATGCGTGCGCGGGTGCTAAAAAGAGCAGCATCGGCATGCTTAGCACGTCGTTTGATGGACATCCACGTGCGCGTTCTGCCAAAAGCACCATTTGCATGCACATCTTGTGGTTTTGCAGAAAGCTTCATCCGCGTCTACCAAAAGATGCATGTGCATGCTTAAAACGCGTTTTCGCACAAATCCTTGCGCGGGTGCTAAAAAGAGCAGCATCGGCATGCTTAGCACGTCGTTTGGTAGAAATCCACGTGCGCGTTCTGCCAAAAGCACCATTTGCATGCACATCTTGTGGTTTTGCAGAAAACTTCATCCGCGTCTACCAAAAGATGCATGTGCATGCTTAAAACGCGTTTTCGCACAAATCCGTGCGCGGGTGCTAAAAATAGCAGCATCGGCATGCTTAGCACGTCGTTTGGTAGAAATCCACGTGCGCGTTCTGCAAAAAGCACCATTTGCATGCACATCTTGTGGTTTTGCAGAAAACTTCATCCGCGTCTACCAATAGATGCATGTGCATGCTTAAAACGCGTTTTCGCACAAATCCGTGCGCGGGTGCTAAAAAGAGCAGCATCGGCATGCTTAGCACGTCGTTTGGTAGAAATCCACGTGCGCGTTCTGCAAAAAGCACGATTTGCATGCACATCTTGTGGTTTTGCAGAAAACTTCATCCGCGTCTACCAAAAGATGCATGTGCATGCTTAAAACGCGTTTTCGCACAAATGCGTGCGCGAGTGCTAAAAAGAGCAGCATCGGCATGCTTAGCACGTCGTTTGGTAGAAATCCACGAGCGCGTTCTGCAAAAAGCACCATTTGCATGCACATCTTGTGGTTTTGCAGAAAACTTCATCCGCGTCTACCAAAAGATGCATGTGCATGCTTAAAACGCGTTTTCGCACAAATGCGTGCGCGGGTGCTAAAAAGAGCAGCATCGGCATGCTTTGCACGTCGTTTGGTAGAAATCCACGTGCGCGTTCTGCCAAAAGCACCATTTGCATGCACATCTTGTGGTTTTGCAGAAAACTTCATCCGCGTCTACCAAAAGATGCATGTGCATGCTTAAAACGCGTTTTCGCACAAATGCGTGCGCGAGTGCTAAAAAGAGCAGCATCGGCATGCTTAGCACGTCGTTTGGTAGAAATCCACGAGCGCGTTCTGCAAAAAGCACCATTTGCATGCACATCTTGTGGTTTTGCAGAAAACTTCATCCGCGTCTACCAAAAGATGCATGTGCATGCTTAAAACGCGTTTTCGCACAAATGCGTGCGCGGGTGCTAAAAAGAGCAGCATCGGCATGCTTTGCACGTCGTTTGGTAGAAATCCACGTGCGCGTTCTGCCAAAAGCACCATTTGCATGCACATCTTGTGGTTTTGCAGAAAACTTCATCCGCGTCTACCAAAAGATGCATGTGCATGCTTAAAACGCGTTTTCGCACAAATCCGTGCGCGGGTGCTAAAAAGAGCAGCATCGGCATGCTTAGCACGTCGTTTGGTAGAAATCCACGTGCGCGTTCTGCACAAAGCACCATTTGCATGCACATCTTGTGGTTTTGCAGAAAACTTCATCCGCGTCTACCAAAAGATGCATGTGCATGCTTAAAACGCGTTTTCGCACAAATCCGTGCGCGGGTGCTAAAAAGAGCAGCATCGGCATGCTTAGCACGTCGTTTGGTAGAAATCCACGTGCGCGTTCTGCAAAAAGCACCATTTGCATGCACATCTTGTGGTTTTGCAGAAAACTTCATCCGCGTCTACCAAAAGATGCATGTGCATGCTTAAAACGCGTTTTTCGCACAAATCCGTGCGCGGGTGCTAAAAAGAGCAGCATCGGCAAGCTTAGCACGTCGTTTGGTAGAAATCCACGTGCGCGTTCTGCAAAAAGCACCATTTGCATGCACATCTTGTGGTTTTGCAGAAAACTTCATCCGCGTCTACCAAAAGATGCATGTGCATGCTTAAAACGCGTTTTCGCACAAATGCGTGCGCGGGTGCTAAAAAGAGCAGCATCGGCATGCTTAGCACGTCGTTTGGTAGAAATCCACGTGCGCGTTCTGCAAAAAGCACCATTTGCATGCACATCTTGTGGTTTTGCAGAAAACTTCATCCGCGTCTACCAAAAGATGCATGTGCATGCTTAAAACGCGTTTTCGCACAAATGCGAGCGCGGGTGCTAAAAAGAGCAGCATCGGCATGCTTAGCACGTCGTTTGGTAGAAATCCACGTGCGCGTTTTGCAAAAAGCACCATTTGCATGCACATCTTGTGGTTTTGCAGAAAACTTCATCCGCGTCTACCAAAAGATGCATGTGCATGCTTAAAACGCGTTCTCGCACAAATGCGTGCGCGGGTGCTAAAAAGAGCAGCATCGGCATGCTTAGCACGTCGTTTTGTAGAAATCCACGTGCGCGTTCTGCAAAAAGCACCATTTGCATGCACATCTTGTGGTTTTGCAGAAAACTTCATCCGCGTCTACCAAAAGATGCATGTGCATGCTTAAAACGCGTTTTCGCACAAATCCGTGCGCGTGTGCTAAAAAGAGCAGCATCGGCATGCTTAGCGCGTCGTTTGGTAGAAATCCACGTGCGCGTTCTGCAAAAAGCACCATTTGCATGCACGTCTTGTGGTTTTGCAGAAAACTTCATCCGCGTCTACCAAAAGATGCATGGGCATGCTTAAAACGCGTTCTCGCACAAATGCGTGCGCGGGTGCTAAAAAGAGCAGCATCGGCATGCTTAGCACGTCGTTTTGTAGAAATCCACGTGCGCGTTCTGCAAAAAGCACCATTTGCATGCACATCTTGTGGTTTTGCAGAAAACTTCATCCGCGTCTACCAAAAGATGCATGTGCATGCTTAAAACGCGTTTTCGCACAAATCCGTGCGCGGGTGCTAAAAAGAGCAGCATCGGCATGCTTAGCACGTCGTTTGGTAGAAATCCACGTGCGCGTTCTGCAAAAAAGCACCATTTGCATGCACATCTTGTGGTTTTGCAGAAAACTTCATCCGCGTCTACCAAAAGATGCATGTGCATCCTTAAAACGCGTTTTCGCACAAATGCGTGCGCGAGTGCTAAAAAGAGCAGCATCGGCATGCTTAGCACGTCGTTTGGTAGAAATCCACGAGCGCGTTAAAAAGCACCATTTGCATGCACATCTTGTGGTTTTGCAGAAAACTTCATCCGCGTCTACCAAAAGATGCATGTGCATGCTTAAAACGCGTTTTCGCACAAATGCGTGCGCGAGTGCTAAAAAGAGCAGCATCGGCATGCTTAGCACGTCGTTTGGTAGAAATCCACGAGCGCGTTAAAAAGCACCATTTGCATGCACATCTTGTGGTTTTGCAGAAAACTTCATCCGCGTCTACCAATAGATGCATGTGCATGCTTAAAACGCGTTTTCGCACAAATCCGTGCGCGGGTGCTAAAAAGAGCAGCATCGGCATGCTTAGCACGTCGTTTGGTAGAAATCCACGTGCGCGTTCTGCAAAAAGCACGATTTGCATGCACATCTTGTGGTTTTGCAGAAAACTTCATCCGCGTCTACCAAAAGATGCATGTGCATGCTTAAAACGCGTTTTCGCACAAATGCGTGCGCGGGTGCTAAAAAGAGCAGCATCGGCATGCTTTGCACGTCGTTTGGTAGAAATCCACGTGCGCGTTCTGCCAAAAGCACCATTTGCATGCACATCTTGTGGTTTTGCAGAAAACTTCATCCGCGTCTACCAAAAGATGCATGTGCATGCTTAAAACGCGTTTTCGCACAAATGCGTGCGCGAGTGCTAAAAAGAGCAGCATCGGCATGCTTAGCACGTCGTTTGGTAGAAATCCACGAGCGCGTTCTGCAAAAAGCACCATTTGCATGCACATCTTGTGGTTTTGCAGAAAACTTCATCCGCGTCTACCAAAAGATGCATGTGCATGCTTAAAACGCGTTTTCGCACAAATGCGTGCGCGGGTGCTAAAAAGAGCAGCATCGGCATGCTTTGCACGTCGTTTGGTAGAAATCCACGTGCGCGTTCTGCCAAAAGCACCATTTGCATGCACATCTTGTGGTTTTGCAGAAAACTTCATCCGCGTCTACCAAAAGATGCATGTGCATGCTTAAAACGCGTTTTCGCACAAATCCGTGCGCGGGTGCTAAAAAGAGCAGCATCGGCATGCTTAGCACGTCGTTTGGTAGAAATCCACGTGCGCGTTCTGCACAAAGCACCATTTGCATGCACATCTTGTGGTTTTGCAGAAAACTTCATCCGCGTCTACCAAAAGATGCATGTGCATGCTTAAAACGCGTTTTCGCACAAATCCGTGCGCGGGTGCTAAAAAGAGCAGCATCGGCATGCTTAGCACGTCGTTTGGTAGAAATCCACGTGCGCGTTCTGCAAAAAGCACCATTTGCATGCACATCTTGTGGTTTTGCAGAAAACTTCATCCGCGTCTACCAAAAGATGCATGTGCATGCTTAAAACGCGTTTTCGCACAAATCCGTGCGCGGGTGCTAAAAAGAGCAGCATCGGCAAGCTTAGCACGTCGTTTGGTAGAAATCCACGTGCGCGTTCTGCAAAAAGCACCATTTGCATGCACATCTTGTGGTTTTGCAGAAAACTTCATCCGCGTCTACCAAAAGATGCATGTGCATGCTTAAAACGCGTTTTCGCACAAATGCGTGCGCGGGTGCTAAAAAGAGCAGCATCGGCATGCTTAGCACGTCGTTTGGTAGAAATCCACGTGCGCGTTCTGCAAAAAGCACCATTTGCATGCACATCTTGTGGTTTTGCAGAAAACTTCATCCGCGTCTACCAAAAGATGCATGTGCATGCTTAAAACGCGTTTTCGCACAAATGCGAGCGCGGGTGCTAAAAAGAGCAGCATCGGCATGCTTAGCACGTCGTTTGGTAGAAATCCACGTGCGCGTTTTGCAAAAAGCACCATTTGCATGCACATCTTGTGGTTTTGCAGAAAACTTCATCCGCGTCTACCAAAAGATGCATGTGCATGCTTAAAACGCGTTCTCGCACAAATGCGTGCGCGGGTGCTAAAAAGAGCAGCATCGGCATGCTTAGCACGTCGTTTTGTAGAAATCCACGTGCGCGTTCTGCAAAAAGCACCATTTGCATGCACATCTTGTGGTTTTGCAGAAAACTTCATCCGCGTCTACCAAAAGATGCATGTGCATGCTTTAAAACGCGTTTTCGCACAAATCCGTGCGCGTGTGCTAAAAAGAGCAGCATCGGCATGCTTAGCGCGTCGTTTGGTAGAAATCCACGTGCGCGTTCTGCAAAAAGCACCATTTGCATGCACGTCTTGTGGTTTTGCAGAAAACTTCATCCGCGTCTACCAAAAGATGCATGGGCATGCTTAAAACGCGTTCTCGCACAAATGCGTGCGCGGGTGCTAAAAAGAGCAGCATCGGCATGCTTAGCACGTCGTTTTTGTAGAAATCCACGTGCGCGTTCTGCAAAAAGCACCATTTGCATGCACATCTTGTGGTTTTGCAGAAAACTTCATCCGCGTCTACCAAAAGATGCATGTGCATGCTTAAAACGCGTTTTCGCACAAATCCGTGCGCGGGTGCTAAAAAGAGCAGCATCGGCATGCTTAGCACGTCGTTTGGTAGAAATCCACGTGCGCGTTCTGCAAAAAGCACCATTTGCATGCACATCTTGTGGTTTTGCAGAAAACTTCATCCGCGTCTACCAAAAGATGCATGTGCATCCTTAAAACGCGTTTTCGCACAAATGCGTGCGCGAGTGCTAAAAAGAGCAGCATCGGCATGCTTAGCACGTCGTTTGGTAGAAATCCACGAGCGCGTTAAAAAGCACCATTTGCATGCACATCTTGTGGTTTTGCAGAAAACTTCATCCGCGTCTACCAAAAGATGCATGTGCATGCTTAAAACGCGTTTTCGCACAAATGCGTGCGCGGGTGCTAAAAAGAGCAGCATCGGCATGCTTTGCACGTCGTTTGGTAGAAATCCACGAGCGCGTTCTGCAAAAAGCACCATTTGCATGCACATCTTGTGGTTTTGCAGAAAACTTCATCCGCGTCTACCAAAAGATGCATGTGCATGCTTAAAACGCGTTTTCGCACAAATGCGTGCGCGGGTGCTAAAAAGAGCAGCATCGGCATGCTTAGCACGTCGTTTGGTAGAAATCCACGTGCGCGTTCTGCAAAAAGCACCATTTGCATGCACATCTTGTGGTTTTGCAGAAAACTTCATCCGCGTCTACCAAAAGATGCATGTGCATCCTTAAAACGCGTTTTTCGCACAAATGCGTGCGCGAGTGCTAAAAAGAGCAGCATCGGCATGCTTAGCACGTCGTTTGGTAGAAATCCACGAGCGCGTTAAAAAGCACCATTTGCATGCACATCTTGTGGTTTTGCAGAAAACTTCATCCGCGTTCTACCAAAAGATGCATGTGCATGCTTAAAACGCGTTTTCGCACAAATGCGTGCGCGGGTGCTAAAAAGAGCAGCAATCGGCATGCTTTGCACGTCGTTTGGTAGAAATCCACGAGCGCGTTCTGCAAAAAGCACCATTTGCATGCACATCTTGTGGTTTTGCAGAAAACTTCATCCGCGTCTACCAAAAGATGCATGTGCATGCTTAAAACGCGTTTTCGCACAAATGCGTGCGCGGGTGCTAAAAAGAGCAGCATCGGCATGCTTAGCACGTCGTTTGATGGACATCCACGTGCGCGTTCTGCCAAAGCACCATTTGCATGCACATCTTGTGGTTTTGCAGAAAACTTCATCCGCGTCTACCAAAAGATTGCATGTGCATGCTTAAAACGCGTTTTCGCACAAATCCTTGCGCGGGTGCTAAAAAGAGCAGCATCGGCATGCTTAGCACGTCGTTTGGTAGAAATCCACGTGCGCGTTCTGCCAAAAGCACCATTTGCATGCACATCTTGTGGTTTTGCAGAAAACTTCATCCGCGTCTACCAAAAGATGCATGTGCATGCTTAAAACGCGTTTTCGCACAAATCCGTGCGCGGGTGCTAAAAAGAGCAGCATCGGCATGCTTAGCACGTCGTTTGGTAGAAATCCACGTGCGCGTTCTGCAAAAAGCACCATTTGCATGCACATCTTGTGGTTTTGCAGAAAACTTCATCCGCGTCTACCAATAGATGCATGTGCATGCTTAAAACGCGTTTTCGCACAAATCCGTGCGCGGGTGCTAAAAAGAGCAGCATCGGCATGCTTAGCACGTCGTTTGGTAGAAATCCACGTGCGCGTTCTGCAAAAAGCACGATTTGCATGCACATCTTGTGGTTTTGCAGAAAACTTCATCCGCGTCTACCAAAAGATGCATGTGCATGCTTAAAACGCGTTTTCGCACAAATGCGTGCGCGAGTGCTAAAAAGAGCAGCATCGGCATGCTTAGCACGTCGTTTGGTAGAAATCCACGAGCGCGTTCTGCAAAAAGCACCATTTGCATGCACATCTTGTGGTTTTGCAGAAAACTTCATCCGCGTCTACCAAAAGATGCATGTGCATGCTTAAAACGCGTTTTTCGCACAAATGCGTGCGCGGGTGCTAAAAAGAGCAGCATCGGCATGCTTTGCACGTCGTTTGGTAGAAATCCACGTGCGCGTTCTGCCAAAAGCACCATTTGCATGCACATCTTGTGGTTTTGCAGAAAACTTCATCCGCGTCTACCAAAAGGATGCATGTGCATGCTTAAAACGCGTTTTCGCACAAATGCGTGCGCGAGTGCTAAAAAGAGCAGCATCGGCATGCTTAGCACGTCGTTTGGTAGAAATCCACGAGCGCGTTCTGCAAAAAGCACCATTTGCATGCACATCTTGTGGTTTTGCAGAAAACTTCATCCGCGTCTACCAAAAGATGCATGTGCATGCTTAAAACGCGTTTTCGCACAAATGCGTGCGCGGGTGCTAAAAAGAGCAGCATCGGCATGCTTTGCACGTCGTTTGGTAGAAATCCACGTGCGCGTTCTGCCAAAAGCACCATTTGCATGCACATCTTGTGGTTTTGCAGAAAACTTCATCCGCGTCTACCAAAAGATGCATGTGCATGCTTAAAACGCGTTTTCGCACAAATCCGTGCGCGGGTGCTAAAAAGAGCAGCATCGGCATGCTTAGCACGTCGTTTGGTAGAAATCCACGTGCGCGTTCTGCAAAAAGCACCATTTGCATGCACATCTTGTGGTTTTGCAGAAAACTTCATCCGCGTCTACCAAAAGATGCATGTGCATGCTTAAAACGCGTTTTCGCACAAATCCGTGCGCGTGTGCTAAAAAGAGCAGCATCGGCATGCTTAGCGCGTCGTTTGTAGAAATCCACGTGCGCGTTCTGCAAAAAGCACCATTTGCATGCACGTCTTGTGGTTTTGCAGAAAACTTCATCCGCGTCTACCAAAAGATGCATGGGCATGCTTAAAACGCGTTTTCGCACAAATGCGTGCGCGGGTGCTAAAAAGAGCAGCATCGGCATGCTTAGCACGTCGTTTGGTAGAAATCCACGTGCGCGTTCTGCCAAAAGCACCATTTGCATGTACATCTTGTGGTTTTGCAGAAAACTTCATCAGCGTCTACCAAAAGATGCATGTGCATGCTTAAAACGCGTTTTCGCACAAATCCGTGCGCGGGTGCTAAAAAGAGCAGCATCAGCAAGCTTAGCACGTCGTTTGGTAGAAATCCACGTGCGCGTTCTGCAAAAAGCACCATTTGCATGCACATCTTGTGGTTTTGCAGAAAACTTCATCCGCGTCTACCAAAAGATGCATGTGCATGCTTAAAACGCGTTTTCGCACAAATGCGTGCGCGGGGTGCTAAAAAGAGCAGCATCGGCATGCTTAGCACGTCGTTTGGTAGAAATCCACGTGCGCGTTCTGCAAAAAGCACCATTTGCATGCACATCTTGTGGTTTTGCAGAAAACTTCATCCGCGTCTACCAAAAGATGCATGTGCATGCTTAAAACGCGTTTTCGCACAAATGCGTGCGCGAGTGCTAAAAAGAGCAGCATCGGCATGCTTAGCACGTCGTTTGGTAGAAATCCACGAGCGCGTTCTGCAAAAAGCACCATTTGCATGCACATCTTGTGGTTTTGCAGAAAACTTCATCCGCGTCTACCAAAAGATGCATGTGCATGCTTAAAACGCGTTTTCGCACAAATGCGTGCGCGGGTGCTAAAAAGAGCAGCATCGGCATGCTTTGCACGTCGTTTGGTAGAAATCCACGTGCGCGTTCTGCCAAAAGCACCATTTGCATGCACATCTTGTGGTTTTGCAGAAAACTTCATCCGCGTCTACCAAAAGATGCATGTGCATGCTTAAAACGCGTTTTTCGCACAAATCCGTGCGCGAGTGCTAAAAAGAGCAGCATCGGCATGCTTAGCACGTCGTTTGGTAGAAATCCGCGTGCGCGTTCTGCACAAAGCACC
Organism: Dermacentor andersoni; assembly: GCF_023375885.2. Classification (NCBI taxonomy): domain Eukaryota; kingdom Metazoa; phylum Arthropoda; class Arachnida; order Ixodida; family Ixodidae; genus Dermacentor; species Dermacentor andersoni. The sequence goes on along the minus strand of NW_027315147.1, from coordinate 2,988 downwards.
ATTTGCATGCACATCTTGTGGTTTTGCAGAAAACTTCATCCGCGTCTACCAAAAGATGCATGTGCATGCTTAAAACGCGTTTTCGCACAAATCCGTGCGCGGGTGCTAAAAAGAGCAGCATCGGCATGCTTAGCACGTCGTTTGGTAGAAATCCACGTGCGCGTTCTGCAAAAAGCACCATTTGCATGCACATCTTGTGGTTTTGCAGAAAACTTCATCCGCGTCTACCAAAAGATGCATGTGCATGCTTAAAACGCGTTTTTCGCACAAATCCGTGCGCGGGTGCTAAAATGAGCAGCATCGGCAAGCTTAGCACGTCGTTTGGTAGAAATCCACGTGCGCGTTCTGCAAAAAGCACCATTTGCATGCACATCTTGTGGTTTTGCAGAAAACTTCATCCGCGTCTACCAAAAGATGCATGTGCAATGCTTAAAACGCGTTTTCGCACAAATGCGTGCGCGGTGCTAAAAAGAGCAGCATCGGCATGCTTAGCACGTCGTTTGGTAGAAATCCACGTGCGCGTTCTGCAAAAAGCACCATTTGCATGCACATCTGTGGTTTTGCAGAAAACTTCATCCGCGTCTACCAAAAGATGCATGTGCATGCTTAAAACGCGTTTTCGCACAAATGCGAGCGCGGTGTGCTAAAAAGAGCAGCATCGGCATGCTTAGCACGTCGTTTGTGTAGAAATCCACGTGCGCGTTTTGCAAAAAGCACCATTTGCATGCACATCTTGTGGTTTTGCAGAAAACTTCATCCGCGTCTACCAAAAGATGCATGTGCATGCTTAAAACGCGTTCTCGCACAAATGCGTGCGCGGGTGCTAAAAAGAGCAGCATCGGCATGCTTAGCACGTCGTTTTGTAGAAATCCACGTGCGCGTTCTGCAAAAAGCACCATTTGCATGCCACATCTTGTGGTTTTGCAGAAAACTTCATCCGCGTCTACCAAAAGATGCATATGCATGCTTAAAACGCCGTTTTCGCACAAATCCGTGCGCGTGTGCTAAAAAGAGCAGCAACGGCATGCTTAGCGCGTCGTTTGGTAGAAATCCACGTGCGCGTTCTGCAAAAGCACCATTTGCATGCACGTCTTGTGGTTTTGCAGAAAACTTCATCCGCGTCTACCAAAAGATGCATGGGCATGCTTAAAACGCGTTTTCGCACAAATGCGTGCGCGGGTGCTAAAAAGAGCAGCATCGGCATGCTTAGCACGTCGTTTGGTAGAAATCCACGTGCGCGTTCTGCAAAAAGCACCATTTGCATGCACATCTTGTGGTTTTGCAGAAAACTTCATCGCGTCTACCAAAAGATGCATGAGCATGCTTAAAACGCGTTTTCGCACAAATGCGTGCGCGGGTGCTAAAAAGAGCAGCATCGGCATGCTTAGCACGTCGTTTGGGTAGAAATCCACGTGCGCGTTCTGCCAAAAGCACCATTTGCATGCACATCTTGTGGTTTTGCAGAAAACTTCATCCGCGTCTACCAAAAGATGCATGTGCATGCTTAAAACGCGTTTTCGCACAAATCCGTGCGCGGGTGCTAAAAAGAGCAGCATCGGCATGCTTAGCACGTCGTTTGGTAGAAATCCACGTGCGCGTTCTGCAAAAAGCACCATTTGCATGCACATCTTGTGGTTTTGCAGAAAACTTCATCCGCGTCTACCAAAAGATGCATGTGCATGCTTAAAACGCGTTTTCGCACAAATGCGTGCGCGGGTGCTAAAAAGAGCAGCATCGGCATGCTTAGCACGTCGTTTGGTAGAAATCCACGTGCGCGTTCTGCCAAAAGCACCATTTGCATGCACATCTTGTGGTTTTGCAGAAAACTTCATCCGCGTCTACCAAAAGATGCATGTGCATGCTTAAAACGCGTTTTCGCACAAATCCGTGCGCGGGTGCTAAAAACAGCAGCAATCGGCATGCTTAGCACGTCGTTTGGAGGAAATCCACGTGCGCGTTCTGCAAAAAGCACCATTTGCATGCACATCTTGTGGTTTTGCAGAAAACTTCATCCGCGTCTACCAAAAGATGCATGTGCATGCTTAAAACGCGTTTTCGCACAAATCCGTGCGCGGGTGCTAAAAAGAGCAGCATCGGCATGCTTTGCACGTCGTTTGGTAGAAATCCACGTGCGCGTTCTGCCAAAAGCACCATTTGCATGCACATCTTGTGGTTTTGCAGAAAACTTCATCCGCGTCTACCAAAAGATGCATGTGCATGCTTAAACGCGTTTTCGCACAAATCCGTGCGCGGGTGCTAAAAAGAGCAGCATCGGCATGCTTAGCGCGTCGTTTGGTAGAAATCCACGTGCGCGTTCTGCAAAAAGCACCATTTGCATGCACGTCTTGTGGTTTTGCAGAAAACTTCATCCGCGTCTACCAAAAGATGCATGTGCATGCTTAAAACGCGTTTTCGCACAAATCCGTGCGCGGGTGCTAAAAAGAGCAGCATCGGCATGCTTAGCACGTCGTTGGTAGAAATCCACGTGCGCGTTCTGCAAAAAGCACCATTTGCATGCACATCTTGTGGTTTTGCAGAAAACTTCATCCGCGTCTACGAAAAGATGCATGTGAATGCTTAAAACGCGTTTTCGCAACAAATGCGTGCGCGAGTGCTAAAAAGAGCAGCATCGGCATGCTTAGCACGTCGTTTGGTAGAAATCCACGAGCGCGTTCTGCAAAAAGCACCATTTGCATGCACATCTTGTGGTTTTGCAGAAAACTTCATCCGCGTCTACCAAAAGATGCATGTGCATGCTTAAAACGCGTTTTCGCACAAATGCGTGCGCGGGTGCTAAAAAGAGCAGCATCGGCATGCTTTGCACGTCGTTTGGTAGAAATCCACGTGCGCGTTCTGCCAAAAGCACCATTTGCATGCACATCTTGTGGTTTTGCAGAAAACTTCATCCGCGTCTACCAAAAGATGCATGTGCATGCTTAAAACGCGTTTTCGCACAAATCCATGCGCGGGTGCTAAAAAGAGCAGCAT
>NW_027315146.1:60000-65437 GCF_023375885.2 Dermacentor andersoni | reverse complement strand
GCGTCAAAGGCGTCGCGCTCGCACCGCCCCGGCACACGTGGTTTCGGACTTTGTCTCTTCGAGCGCTCGCAGCGATGTCGAGGCGATCGCTTACGTCTGCACGGTTTGCGGTGTGCTACAATGCAGCAGTCTGCCGCACTACACCTCTTGGTTGCCGAGGCCAGCACGGCAATTTACTGAAGCGAGCGCATTGCGCCCAGGCGGCAGCGGACTTTGTTGCTTCGGGAGTGCTCTTGCTGTAAAATTTGAACGGCTGCAGCTGCGCGAAGCAAGTGTACCTATTTTCACTCTCTCTCTGTCTGCCTTTGAGGCGACTGTAATTTCACTTTAAACGCAACTGGAGGCGGGAGCAACCTGATGAGAGTAGGTGGACTTCGGTACATGTAATTTAGAAATTGCTTTCAAGCTTTGAGGACATACACCTTCGCGCCATCTGCTTTCCCCGTCTCTTTGGCACTTTATAGTATGTGCTGCATGCTCTGCATTCCAAAGAAACACGCCTGTCTCTCTCCCTCTCTCACGTTCTTCTTCTTTTTGTAGCTGCTGTTGTAGAAGATGCTATGCTCTTTAATCGCTGTAACATAGAGTGCTTGCACAAGCCAACAACTTTTGCGTGTTTTTTTTTTTTTTCTCTTCCCAAGACGTTTCTGCCATTATTCACTAACTCTCGTTCTTAGTATGCAATGGAGCGTTAGCTCGCGCCATCTACCTTTCTTTCTGTATTGCAAAGTCCGCAGGTTTTCCTAGTTCCGTACACAGATGGCGCCAATGCGTTTTGGCGCCAGGTTCGAACGACCTCGCTCTACTCGTGTTTGGCATTTGAATGTTTCAAAGGGGTTTGCGACAGGGGGTGGTTCTTGTGCAAGGCTGAGCTTTCCAGCTGCGTTTAAGCTATGCTAGCATGTGTGCGTATATATATATATATATATATATATATATATAAATACACAAACACACACACACACACATGCATATATACATACACACACACGGTAATGGTAAAGATGATGAGGTAGCACTTTTTTTTTTCTTTTTTTTACAATGCCTGTGTTTCAGATGGCGATCTTTCTCCCCTCTATGTTTCCGGTTGGAAGGAGTGTGCAGCGTTTTCTATATTTATTTTGTCATTCACTTCTATGTTGCTCGTCTTCGTACATGGGGCATGCTACCTAATTCTACCGGTCGATTCGACACGTTGCGATCCGTCCCGGCCTGTGCCGTATCAAAATTTTCAGTGGGCCTTGCGGTAAATAAAAAGAAATGAAGGAAATGCGCGTAGTATATTACAATTGCACACGGGCTTGAAACGAAGCCCTCAAGGAAGGTCACCTTGAGCGGTCGCATTCAGACGGAAGTAAGCATTCCCCTGGCGCGTTTTTTTTCCGCTCGCCTGTTCCGTTTTCTACGAGGTTGCCTTGGTTGGTTTCGCGTTACAAGCAAGCTTGCACTCGGGTCTCGTTTCTACGCGACAGCGTTTCGTTAACAGCGAAAGACTGAGGCGTTGCGAATTCATCCGTGAGATAGGGAGCGTTGAGTCTGTACACAGGCTGAATTTTATAATATTGCCCACGCTGTTGCTGAGGTTACCCATGTCGGCAGGGCGCCCACAAGGCAGTAGTACAATGAAGTGAAGTGAAGGACATCGCTTCTCGGCCTTTTGGCTAAGATCAAAGTGTAGATTTTTAAAGCCCATGTACGAAGATTTACGAAGCCCATCTACGAAGATTTTTAAAGCCCATGTAGGCACCTCTTAATGATCTTTTATGTTTTAGAGAAGCGTTTTGCCATGTATTTTACACCTTTACAGTTTTAGCCTTTTATCACTAACACCACTAACTAGTTTTTTTAGTCATTTGTTTGCGTTTTTAGATTATACACCTTTTATCCGTTTTTTCCTTGGTTTTGTAACATATTTTTGATGTATTTGTAACTAGCATAAATAAAAAACTCTGTTCTTATCAGCTTAATATCTGATACGGGTTCTATATGGACCCACGATATTAAACCTATTTTTGGAAGTTGGCGGAGTGCTTGAAGCCTGCTTCACCTCCGCCGCAGGTCGGCCCGGTATTGCACTACCTCCGGGATCGGCCCCGCTCACTTAGGTGAGACTTCATTCAATCAAAATGAAGAGCACAAGCTCAACGCGAGCACTGACTTGACACGCACCATTCCTATACTACACGCAACGATGCCGGTTCGCGGACCACGAGAGTAATTAAACTGCCACTCCATCTGTGTGTAGCGTCGCACTTGTTGCGTCGCAAATGGGACAGCCGCTCCAGCAAATTTCTAGTTATGGGCTTCGAGAAAAATTAATGAAAGCAAAAGAAAGAACCAGAATTCCTATTTGTCCGATGTCTCTGAATGATTGTCTCCTGTAAAGAGCCACTTGGGGGGATGGGGGGTAGGATTAGCCGTGGGGTTCGCAATCAATATGAATCCCACTCAAAGCCAACACTGGATTTTGGAGTTCACTATCGCTTGGATCCGTAAACCACCGCGCCCACGCAAGCTCGCCCTGCCGCCGAAATCCGCTGCCCAAGTGGAAGAAAGATTCCCTATGAAAGAAAAATAGAGTGCCCGATTTCTGGCAACTACTGTGCAGCCTTTGTGTACACATTTTCGCAGCAGTGGGACCGAGCGCCTCGAAAACAAACTTGTCGTATGCCCGAATGTGGCGAAATATATTCAAGGGTTAAAAGGTGCCTCATCTTTCTAACCTGTATGTTACGAAGACCTGTTGCTACCTTTTCATCATGAACATCATCATCATCATCATCCTGGCTACGCCCACTGCAGGGCAAAGGCATCTCCCATGATCCTCCAAGTACCCCGGTCAGGTGCCGATTGTCGCCATGTAGTCCCTAATCTAATCTGCCCTCCTACCTTTCTGCCACCCCCTGCTACGCTTCCCTCCTCTCGGAATTCAGTCTGTAACCCTTAATGGCCACCGGTTATCTTCCCCCCAGATTGCATGCCCTGCGCATGCCCATTTGTTTTTCCTGGTTTAAACTTTGGTGTCATTAACGAGCGTTTGTTCTCGCACACCCCAATCTGCTCTATTCCGATCCCCCCGTGACGCCACACCCATCATCCTTCTTTCCAGAGCCCGTTGCGTCGCCCTCAGTTACCCTTCGGTAATCCTCAAAGCTTTTTGTTGGGACACTCGTGGCATCTTTCTCGTTTAATGAAGTCAAATTTTTTTCAGTTTTGGGGGAAAACTCAATGAGCTAGGCGCGATTGTGTCCCTGGCGCCGCTCTCAACAAGATGGCGGCGCCCATGCTTTTTGCCTGCAGGTTCGGCCCTACGCAGAACACGCCTGCCGGGCAGTGTAGCCACGTTGAAGGGGCAAAGCGTAGTGCAGTGAAGCGCTTGCTCGGGCGAAAAACGCAAATATGAGCCAAACAGGAATTTCCATTATTGGAAATTCCAGTTCAGTTTGCGCATTGCGTTCGCCTAAGGTAAAGAACACAAATGCGAGTGCCACAGCAGTCAAGTCAAAGCTTAGGATTGCGTACCATTTTTTTTTTTTTTTTCGTGCCTTTTACTCCTGGCCTGCGTGGCCCTAGCGCGCATGCACACGAAAGTAATGAAATGGTGAAAACACGAAATAATGCGGTGCGGCTGTATCATATCTATTTTGTGCGCTTTGTTCTTTGTGGACTACAGCGGTGTGCGTCATGAGAAAGTTTCGGTGCCCTTCTTGGGTGACCAGTGAAGCTATATTTAAAACCACATTGATTTGTACGGTTATTGCTACAAACTGCGTGTGGGTGTTTTTCTTTTTCGCTGCCAACGATGGGTTATCGCAACCGCGATCGGTTCTGCTGCTACGCTAGACGCGTGCTTGCCAACGGTTGGCTCTATACGCGACCCGCGACGCGTGGTCGGCACATTCAAGCAGTCAATTGCAAACCGTTCCAAGAAAAAGGATGTACTCCACTTGCCACCTAGTTCGACGATTGTACTTTCTGACCCTCGAGGAAGCGCCGCCATCCCACGTTTTCTATAATACGATAAGATTCAGAGCGACCGCGACCACTTGTCTTTGTCAATATCTCGGAAACGCTTTCTTTTTCTTTTTTTTTTTAAATCCAGATACTCAGACGCGCCCGTGTTCACGCGCACTTGCTCTCTCCGATAAGCAGGGAAGCTCGGTTGGGGTGGTGTCGGGCCTTGCGCATGCGCTGCTGAGCTCGTCGCTTCGCCGGCCGGTCGATGCTGGCGCGGTACTGGTAATGAACTTCGACGTGCATGGTGAAACGTCACTTTGTATTGCCACTGTAGACTAGCAATGCAATGTGTTTGCGAGCGATTGGATAAATGAGAAAGCGTGCACTGTCTACAGTTTATGCCCCTCTAGAGTAGTGGAAATGTTGCTCCAAGTGTTAGGTTTGTAATTTGCGCCTACGAACATGAACTAAACAAAGAAAATGGTCTGCAGCCGCCTTCGCTTCATAAAATTCCCGTACGAAGAAATTTCCGTGCGCGAATGAGAGAGCAAAAGAGAGAAACCATGCTAAGAAGAATGGCTGCCTTTTACGTGATCTCGCGCATGAAACCAGACGATGGATTAATTTTAGCCGTTCATTTTGATTTGCCGAATGTAAACCGGAACACTTTCTCCACGCGGTCTTCAGATTTGAATGGCAATCAATCACATCCTTTCTTTTTTTTTTTTTTTCTGTTTCTTTCTATCTGGAACCGAAAGAATTCAGAACGCCATTTCAATCTTAGATTCGATTAGATATCGTGACTGGTATGCTGAAATATCACGCCTTATCTGGTGTTAACCTTCTTGATCACGGCAATAAAAAATCGCCAGTTCCCGAACTTTAATCGCGCCGAAGATGAACCGATATGCTGGATTCTTATTGTCATGATTTTATAGAAAGCGCTGGTTCTATGGCTAGCTTTGAGGAAAAGAAAAACATCGTTCAGGAATGTATAACTCTAAACAACTAAAAAAAAAATCTGCCGGCAATTGGTACTACAACGAGAGTACTGAGAATACTGGAAAAGATGAAATCCAATCATGCTGAACTGAACTGAAATTATTTCATCAAGACATGCCCCGAAAAACGTGGCCACTTTCAATGATAATTTCAAATGTGATTTCTTTCTTTTTTTTTTTCTTTTTTACGACGGATAATAATTATCTTTCCAATGGCGGATGTGAAAATTTCAGAGCACGGCATTTTCGAAATCCCAAGGCCCCGGACGCATTCTCTCTTCTTTAAGTATTTTGGTGGTGCACACGGAGGAAAATTTCGCGCACGTAATTTATAAACTAGTAGTTGATTTTCTAGAAGAACACAAAGTGCTGACAAACGGCCAACCAGGACACAATTAAATTGGTATTACGCACGGTTTCGAAGCCGCGGTAACAAAAGGGTAACAAAGGGACGTTCATTTCGTGGTGTGGATTTCACG
>NW_027315146.1:40000-52500 GCF_023375885.2 Dermacentor andersoni | reverse complement strand
CCCCCATCGACGTGCTTCGCTTCAGTCAGCAGTAGGTTCATAGAAGGGCCTCAAACACACACACACTTTCGCATCGGCAGATCGCCGCAGCATAACCGCTGTTGATCCAACAGCCTACTTGAGACGAAAGACAAGAGCCCGGCGCGCGTACTCGCGCAGCTCTCCAAAACCACTCGGCCAGTGCCAGGGACGGCTCCCTGCGCCGGCGCCACAACAAGTCTACTTGAGGCGGAAGACGAAGCCAGCAAGGGCCTGGCCGCAAGTGCGTTCGAATCCGGGACTACAGTCCCTCGTCTGTCCGTACTTCCTCTTTCGACGTGCGGCGCCTTCCCAAAGCGCACAAGTCCGCTAACCGCAGAACGCTTCCGACGTAGCAAAGCCGCGTTTCCTTCGGTACTTCGCAGCAACGCCGCCTTTCCCTCGGCGGCGGGCGAATAGCCTGCAGACGTCGTCGCATTAAACCGCGATCTCGACACCTCGCGCGTCACGAGCAGGAGCCGACCGGCAGCCTCCGGCCCTTTCGGACTCGGTGGCATTTGCCGCGGAGGACGGGAGAGCACTTTAGGCCACGGTTCCTTCCGTACTTGGCAGCCGCACCCTCATACCGACAGTTCCATGACCGACCGAGCGCCACACCGTTCCTTTAGTACTTGGGCGGCAACAAAGTCGGGTCGTTACTCCATACTCGCCGCAGGAAGCGACCGGCAGCCGCCAGACTTTTCAGACTCGGCAGCGTTTGCCGCGGAGGACGGGAGAGCGCTCGCACCACGGTTCCGTGTGTGTACTAAGCGGCAGCGGCATTAGCTCTCGACCGTCAGTTCCTTGACCGACCGCACGCTTCGCCGTTCCCCTCGTACTGGGCAAAGCAGCAGGTCGGGTCGTCTTACTCCCATTCCGCGCAAGAGCGCCAAAGCGGACAGAAAGCCCACCCAGTGTGCGTTACGCCGTTTCTACCCGCGGGCGCGGCCAAGCCAACCGTCCAAGGTTGCAGCCGGCGTCCACTGGGCGCAACAAATTTGGCACGGGGCGCCCCTCAAAATTCAGGCAGTCCCCGGCATGTTCGGGTATAGCCGTCCCCGCGTCCAAGCGGGGCCAGCGGCGGAAAGCGTCGGGCGCAGCGAGCTGCTTCACCCACACGGGGTAGAAACAATGGCGCTCGCCACCCTTCACAATCCGGTAATGATCCTTCCGCAGGTTCACCTACGGAAACCTTGTTACGACTTTTACTTCCTCTAAATGATCAAGTTTGGTCATCTTTCCAACAGACCGGCGCAACCGAAAGGCCGCGCCGGACATCGGTCCGAAGACCTCACTAAATCATTCAATCGGTAGTAGCGACGGGCGGTGTGTACAAAGGGCAGGGACGTAATCAACGCGAGCTTATGACTCGCGCTTACTGGGAATTCCTCGTTCAAGGGGAACAATTGCAAGCCCCTATCCCAATCACGAAAGAAGTTCCACGGGTTACCCAGTCTTTTCAGACAGGGATAAAGACACGCTGCTTCCTTCAGTGTAGCGCGCGTGCGGCCCCGGACATCTAAGGGCATCACAGACCTGTTATTGCTCTGTTTCGTGCGGCTAGGAGCCGCTTGTCCCTCTAAGAAGGTTGTAAGGTGCTGGGAACCCCGCACCTATTTAATAGGCTAGAGTCTCGTTCGTTATCGGAATTAACCAGACAAATCGCTCCACCAACTAAGAACGGCCATGCACCACCATCCACCGAATCAAGAAAGAGCTCTCAATCTGTCAATCCTCCCAGTGTCCGGGCCGGGTAAGTTTTCCCGTGTTGAGTCAAATTAAGCCGCAGGCTCCACTCCTGGTGGTGCCCTTCCGTCAATTCCTTTAAGTTTCAGCTTTGCAACCATACTTCCCCCGGAACCCAAACACTTTGGTTTCCCGGAAGCTGCCCGCCGAGTCATTTGAGTAACTCAGGCGGATCGCTGGTTGGCATCGTTTATGGTCAGAACTAGGGCGGTATCTGATCGCCTTCGAACCTCTGACTTTCGTTCTTGATCAAAGAAAACATTCTTGGCAAATGCTTTCGCAGTAGTTCGTCTTGCGACGGTCCAAGAATTTCACCTCTAGCGCCGCAATACGAATGCCCCCGTCTGTCCCTCTTAATCATTACCTCGTATTCCAAAAACCAACAGAACAGAAACGAGGTCTTGTTCTATTATTCCATGCAAGTTTATTCAGGCGACTCGCCTGCGTTGAGCACTCTAATTTTTTCAAAGTAAAAGCACCGGCCTTCTCGAGGCACACAATGAAGTGCACCAAGAAAGGACCGGCATGATGTTCAGTCCGAGCCGTCGCATCGGGTAGATGCACTACTCGTCTGGAACTGAGATCCAACTACGAGCTTTTTAACCGCAGCAGCTTTAGTATACGCTATTGGAGCTGGAATTACCGCGGCTGCTGGCACCAGACTTGCCCTCCAATTGATCCTCGTTAAAGGATTTAGAGTGTACTCATTTCAATTACGGGGCCTCAAAAGAGTCCCGTATTGTTATTTTTCGTCACTACCTCCCCGTGCCGGGAGTGGGTAATTTGCGCGCCTGCTGCCTTCCTTGGATGTGGTAGCCGTTTCTCAGGCTCCCTCTCCGGAATCGAACCCTGATTCTCCGTTACCCGTAACAACCATGGTAAGCAAGTAACCTACCATCGAAAGTTGATAAGGCAGACACTTGAAAGAAACGTCGCCGGCTCGTGGCCATGCGATCAGCACAAAGTTATCCAGAGTCACCACACAATACGGGCCGAAACCCGATCGATCTTGGTCTAATAAAAGCACCCGTCGCCCAAAGGGCTTCAGGCTCACTGCATGTATTAGCTCTAGAATTGCCACAGTTATCCAAGTAGGAAGAAACGATCTAAGGAACCATAACTGATTTAATGAGCCATTCGCGGTTTCGCCTTATTTCGGCATGTACTTAGACATGCATGGCTTAATCTTTGAGACAAGCATATGATTACTGGCAGGATCAACCAGGTAATCGTTCAACTGCGCGTCCAGCCTTTCAAGCAGGCCGGACGCCGTTTTTGCGATGCCGAGGCCACCTTCAGGCGCCCCAACACGCTTCGTTCTCGCAAAGGGTAGCACTTTGCACAGTCCGAGACGACGGCGTTCGAGCTCGCAACGGCGCCCTCCCCGCAGGGCCGGGTATCGCCACGCGGCAAGAAGCACGCAACATTCTCGATAGACCGGTTATGTCGACTCGATCGCGGCTTGCGGTTTCTCTCGAGCCCGCAGCACTGGTGGACCGACCGACACTTGCAACGTAGCCGAGACGGCAAAGCCGCTAGGCGACGGGTCACGCCCGCGCCTTCGGCGCTTTCGTATTTGATTCGTCCGAGGACGATGCGGAACACACTTCGATATCGTGGAAAAAGCGTCGTCCGACAACCAGCCCCTAACGCATCAAGCGGATGAGGCTGCAGACGTCAGCTGTGGGATCCACGGGAGCGATACCGGGGACACGCTTGACGGGCACGAAGCCCGCCGCATATCAAACACCCAGGTCGCTTTGGGGGCGACTGCTCTCTGGGACCCCCATATAATAGCAGCGATAAGTACCCAGACCTCCATGGGGCCGTACTCGTGCCACTTTCGACGAGCGTTTGGCGAAAATCGTGCCGCCTCGTAACGCCGCGAGCAAGATTGAAAGCTTACGTCGGCAGCACAATGCCGAAGTCGTGAAAGCGCAGCGCGTCCACCGAATGCGCGAACGGCAATTTCTCGCCAATGGCCAGTACGGTTTCCTGCACAATTGCCTGTCTGTCGCCCTACGGGGCCCCCGGCCGATCGATTCGAGGCACGCTAGCACGGCCCCTTCGCCATTTCCGAGCACGAGTGCGAACAGTGCGGGCGGCGTGCTCGACGCCCCGGCTGACGTCGTTTCGGACTTTGTCTCTTCGCGTGCTCGCGGCAACGCCGCGGCCAACGACGACGTCTGCGCGGTTCTTTGCCGGTTCCCGGCGTGCTACAGTGCAGCCCTCTGCAGGGTGACACCGGCTCCGTCGTGGCCGTGCGGCGGCTTGTACGCAAAAGTTGCGTCAAAGGCGTCGCGCTCGCGCCGCCCCGGCACACGCGGTTTCGGACTTTGTCTCTTCCAGCGCTCGCGTAGTCGTGGGCACGATTGTCGACGTCGCAACGGTGCGCGGACACCGCCACGAGCACGCGCAAGACGAAAATCGCACTACGGTACAATGTCGGCCGGGGCCGTACGGCCCCTTACAGTAGCAGCGATAAGTGCCCAGACCTCCATGGGGCCGTACTCGTGCGACGCGGCGGCGTACTGCGCCGAGCCGAGCGCCAATATTTGGCTTTTGCAGGGCGGATTCGAGCTCTGGCGATCGCCGCGGTACCGCCGCTCACCGATTCAAGGCACGCTAGCGCGGCCCCTTCGCCATTTCCGAGCACGCGTGCGAACAGTGCGGGCGGCGTGCTCGACGCCCCGGCTGACGTCGTTTCGGACTTTGTCTCTTCGCGTGCTCGCGGCAACGCCGCGGCCAACGACGACGTCTGCGCGGTTCTTTGCCGGTTCCCGGCGTGCTACAGTGCAGCCCTCTGCAGGGTGACACCGGCTCCGTCGTGGCCGTGCGGCGGCTTGTACGCAAAAGTTGCGTCAAAGGCGTCGCGCTCGCGCCGCCCCGGCACACGCGGTTTCGGACTTTGTCTCTTCCAGCGCTCGCGTAGTCGTGGGCACGATTGTCGACGTCGCAACGGTGCGCGGACACCGCCACGAGCACGCGCAAGACGAAAATCGCACTACGGTACAATGTCGGCCGGGGCCGTACGGCCCCTTACAGTAGCAGCGATAAGTGCCCAGACCTCCATGGGGCCGTACTCGTGCGACGCGGCGGCGTACTGCGCCGAGCCGAGCGCCAATATTTGGCTTTTGCAGGGCGGATTCGAGCTCTGGCGATCGCCGCGGTACCGCCGCTCACCGATTCAAGGCACGCTAGCGCGGCCCCTTCGCCATTTCCGAGCACGCGTGCGAACAGTGCGGGCGGCGTGCTCGACGCCCCGGCTGACGTCGTTTCGGACTTTGTCTCTTCGCGTGCTCGCGGCAACGCCGCGGCCAACGACGACGTCTGCGCGGTTCTTTGCCGGTTCCCGGCGTGCTATAGTGCAGCCCTCTGCAGGGCGACACCGGCTCCGTCGTGTCCGTGCGGCGGCTTGTACGCAAAAGTTGCGTCAAAGGCGTCGCGCTCGCGCCGCCCCGGCACACGCGGTTTCGGACTTTGTCTCTTCCAGCGCTCGCAACCATGTCGGGGCCGACGCCGACGACTGCGTGGTGTTTCAACGATTGCCGGCGTGACACAATGCAGCTGCGTGCGGGATGCCAGCGATTCCGTCGTGTCCGTGCGGCGGCTTGTACGCAAAAGTTGCGTCAAAGGCGTCGCGCTCGCGCCGCCCCGGCACACGCGGTTTCGGACTTTGTCTCTTCCAGCGCTCGCGTAGTCGTGGGCACGATTGTCGACGTCGGAACGGTGCGCGGACACCGCCACGAGCACGCGCAAGACGAAAATCGCACTACGGTACAATGTCGGCCGGGGCCGTACGGCCCCTTACAGTAGCAGCGATAAGTGCCCAGACCTCCATGGGGCCGTACTCGTGCGACGCGGCGGCGTACTGCGCCGAGCCGAGCGCCAATATTTGGCTTTTGCAGGGCGGATTCGAGCTCTGGCTATCGCCGCGGTACCGCCGCTCACCGATTCAAGGCACGCTAGCGCGGCCCCTTCGCCATTTCCGAGCACGCGTGCGAACAGTGCGGGCGGCGTGCTCGACGCCCCGGCTGACGTCGTTTCGGACTTTGTCTCTTCGCGTGCTCGCGGCAACGCCGCGGCCAACGACGACGTCTGCGCGGTTCTTTGCCGGTTCCCGGCGTGCTATAGTGCAGCCCTCTGCAGGGCGACACCGGCTCCGTCGTGTCCGTGCGGCGGCTTGTACGCAAAAGTTGCGTCAAAGGCGTCGCGCTCGCGCCGCCCCGGCACACGCGGTTTCGGACTTTGTCTCTTCCAGCGCTCGCGTAGTCGTGGGCACGATTGTCGACGTCGGAACGGTGCGCGGACTACGCCACGAGCACGCGCAAGCCGAAAATCGCACTACGGTACAATGTCGGCCGGGGCCGTACGGCCCCTTACAGTAGCAGCGATAAGTGCCCAGACCTCCATGGGGCCGTACTCGTGCGACGCGGCGGCGTACTGCGCCGAGCCGAGCGCCAATATTTGGCTTTTGCAGGGCGGATTCGAGCTCTGGCGATCGCCGCGGTACCGCCGCTCACCGATTCAAGGCACGCTAGCGCGGCCCCTTCGCCATTTCCGAGCACGCGTGCGAACAGTGCGGGCGGCGTGCTCGACGCCCCGGCTGACGTCCTTTCGGACTTGGTCTCTTCGCGTGCTCGCGGCAACGCCGCGGCCAACGACGACGTCTGCGCGGTTCTTTGCCGGTTCCCGGCGTGCTATAGTGCAGCCCTCTGCAGGGTGACACCGGCTCCGTCGTGTCCGTGCGGCGGCTTGTACGCAAAAGTTGCGTCAAAGGCGTCGCGCTCGCGCCGCCCCGGCACACGCGGTTTCGGACTTTGTCTCTTCCAGCGCTCGCAACCATGTCGGGGCCGACGCCGACGACTGCGTGGTGTTTCAACGATTGCCGGCGTGACACAATGCAGCTGCGTGCGGGATGCCAGCGATTCCGTCGTGGCGGTGCGGCGGCTTGTACGCAAAAGTTGCGTCAAAGGCGTCGCGCTCGCACCGCCCCGGCACACGTGGTTTCGGACTTTGTCTCTTCGAGCGCTCGCAGCGATGTCGAGGCGATCGCTTACGTCTGCACGGTTTGCGGTGTGCTACAATGCAGCAGTCTGCCGCACTACACCTCTTGGTTGCCGAGGCCAGCACGGCAATTTACTGAAGCGAGCGCATTGCGCCCAGGCGGCAGCGGACTTTGTTGCTTCGGGAGTGCTCTTGCTGTAAAATTTGAACGGCTGCAGCTGCGCGAAGCAAGTGTACCTATTTTCACTCTCTCTCTGTCTGCCTTTGAGGCGACTGTAATTTCACTTTAAACGCAACTGGAGGCGGGAGCAACCTGATGAGAGTAGGTGGACTTCGGTACATGTAATTTAGAAATTGCTTTCAAGCTTTGAGGACATACACCTTCGCGCCATCTGCTTTCCCCGTCTCTTTGGCACTTTATAGTATGTGCTGCATGCTCTGCATTCCAAAGAAACACGCCTGTCTCTCTCCCTCTCTCACGTTCTTCTTCTTTTTGTAGCTGCTGTTGTAGAAGATGCTATGCTCTTTAATCGCTGTAACATAGAGTGCTTGCACAAGCCAACAACTTTTGCGTGTTTTTTTTTTTTTTCTCTTCCCAAGACGTTTCTGCCATTATTCACTAACTCTCGTTCTTAGTATGCAATGGAGCGTTAGCTCGCGCCATCTACCTTTCTTTCTGTATTGCAAAGTCCGCAGGTTTTCCTAGTTCCGTACACAGATGGCGCCAATGCGTTTTGGCGCCAGGTTCGAACGACCTCGCTCTACTCGTGTTTGGCATTTGAATGTTTCAAAGGGGTTTGCGACAGGGGGTGGTTCTTGTGCAAGGCTGAGCTTTCCAGCTGCGTTTAAGCTATGCTAGCATGTGTGCGTATATATATATATATATATATATATATATATATATAAATACACAAACACACACACACACACATGCATATATACATACACACACACGGTAATGGTAAAGATGATGAGGTAGCACTTTTTTTTTTCTTTTTTTTACAATGCCTGTGTTTCAGATGGCGATCTTTCTCCCCTCTATGTTTCCGGTTGGAAGGAGTGTGCAGCGTTTTCTATATTTATTTTGTCATTCACTTCTATGTTGCTCGTCTTCGTACATGGGGCATGCTACCTAATTCTACCGGTCGATTCGACACGTTGCGATCCGTCCCGGCCTGTGCCGTATCAAAATTTTCAGTGGGCCTTGCGGTAAATAAAAAGAAATGAAGGAAATGCGCGTAGTATATTACAATTGCACACGGGCTTGAAACGAAGCCCTCAAGGAAGGTCACCTTGAGCGGTCGCATTCAGACGGAAGTAAGCATTCCCCTGGCGCGTTTTTTTTCCGCTCGCCTGTTCCGTTTTCTACGAGGTTGCCTTGGTTGGTTTCGCGTTACAAGCAAGCTTGCACTCGGGTCTCGTTTCTACGCGACAGCGTTTCGTTAACAGCGAAAGACTGAGGCGTTGCGAATTCATCCGTGAGATAGGGAGCGTTGAGTCTGTACACAGGCTGAATTTTATAATATTGCCCACGCTGTTGCTGAGGTTACCCATGTCGGCAGGGCGCCCACAAGGCAGTAGTACAATGAAGTGAAGTGAAGGACATCGCTTCTCGGCCTTTTGGCTAAGATCAAAGTGTAGATTTTTAAAGCCCATGTACGAAGATTTACGAAGCCCATCTACGAAGATTTTTAAAGCCCATGTAGGCACCTCTTAATGATCTTTTATGTTTTAGAGAAGCGTTTTGCCATGTATTTTACACCTTTACAGTTTTAGCCTTTTATCACTAACACCACTAACTAGTTTTTTTAGTCATTTGTTTGCGTTTTTAGATTATACACCTTTTATCCGTTTTTTCCTTGGTTTTGTAACATATTTTTGATGTATTTGTAACTAGCATAAATAAAAAACTCTGTTCTTATCAGCTTAATATCTGATACGGGTTCTATATGGACCCACGATATTAAACCTATTTTTGGAAGTTGGCGGAGTGCTTGAAGCCTGCTTCACCTCCGCCGCAGGTCGGCCCGGTATTGCACTACCTCCGGGATCGGCCCCGCTCACTTAGGTGAGACTTCATTCAATCAAAATGAAGAGCACAAGCTCAACGCGAGCACTGACTTGACACGCACCATTCCTATACTACACGCAACGATGCCGGTTCGCGGACCACGAGAGTAATTAAACTGCCACTCCATCTGTGTGTAGCGTCGCACTTGTTGCGTCGCAAATGGGACAGCCGCTCCAGCAAATTTCTAGTTATGGGCTTCGAGAAAAATTAATGAAAGCAAAAGAAAGAACCAGAATTCCTATTTGTCCGATGTCTCTGAATGATTGTCTCCTGTAAAGAGCCACTTGGGGGGATGGGGGGTAGGATTAGCCGTGGGGTTCGCAATCAATATGAATCCCACTCAAAGCCAACACTGGATTTTGGAGTTCACTATCGCTTGGATCCGTAAACCACCGCGCCCACGCAAGCTCGCCCTGCCGCCGAAATCCGCTGCCCAAGTGGAAGAAAGATTCCCTATGAAAGAAAAATAGAGTGCCCGATTTCTGGCAACTACTGTGCAGCCTTTGTGTACACATTTTCGCAGCAGTGGGACCGAGCGCCTCGAAAACAAACTTGTCGTATGCCCGAATGTGGCGAAATATATTCAAGGGTTAAAAGGTGCCTCATCTTTCTAACCTGTATGTTACGAAGACCTGTTGCTACCTTTTCATCATGAACATCATCATCATCATCATCCTGGCTACGCCCACTGCAGGGCAAAGGCATCTCCCATGATCCTCCAAGTACCCCGGTCAGGTGCCGATTGTCGCCATGTAGTCCCTAATCTAATCTGCCCTCCTACCTTTCTGCCACCCCCTGCTACGCTTCCCTCCTCTCGGAATTCAGTCTGTAACCCTTAATGGCCACCGGTTATCTTCCCCCCAGATTGCATGCCCTGCGCATGCCCATTTGTTTTTCCTGGTTTAAACTTTGGTGTCATTAACGAGCGTTTGTTCTCGCACACCCCAATCTGCTCTATTCCGATCCCCCCGTGACGCCACACCCATCATCCTTCTTTCCAGAGCCCGTTGCGTCGCCCTCAGTTACCCTTCGGTAATCCTCAAAGCTTTTTGTTGGGACACTCGTGGCATCTTTCTCGTTTAATGAAGTCAAATTTTTTTCAGTTTTGGGGGAAAACTCAATGAGCTAGGCGCGATTGTGTCCCTGGCGCCGCTCTCAACAAGATGGCGGCGCCCATGCTTTTTGCCTGCAGGTTCGGCCCTACGCAGAACACGCCTGCCGGGCAGTGTAGCCACGTTGAAGGGGCAAAGCGTAGTGCAGTGAAGCGCTTGCTCGGGCGAAAAACGCAAATATGAGCCAAACAGGAATTTCCATTATTGGAAATTCCAGTTCAGTTTGCGCATTGCGTTCGCCTAAGGTAAAGAACACAAATGCGAGTGCCACAGCAGTCAAGTCAAAGCTTAGGATTGCGTACCATTTTTTTTTTTTTTTTCGTGCCTTTTACTCCTGGCCTGCGTGGCCCTAGCGCGCATGCACACGAAAGTAATGAAATGGTGAAAACACGAAATAATGCGGTGCGGCTGTATCATATCTATTTTGTGCGCTTTGTTCTTTGTGGACTACAGCGGTGTGCGTCATGAGAAAGTTTCGGTGCCCTTCTTGGGTGACCAGTGAAGCTATATTTAAAACCACATTGATTTGTACGGTTATTGCTACAAACTGCGTGTGGGTGTTTTTCTTTTTCGCTGCCAACGATGGGTTATCGCAACCGCGATCGGTTCTGCTGCTACGCTAGACGCGTGCTTGCCAACGGTTGGCTCTATACGCGACCCGCGACGCGTGGTCGGCACATTCAAGCAGTCAATTGCAAACCGTTCCAAGAAAAAGGATGTACTCCACTTGCCACCTAGTTCGACGATTGTACTTTCTGACCCTCGAGGAAGCGCCGCCATCCCACGTTTTCTATAATACGATAAGATTCAGAGCGACCGCGACCACTTGTCTTTGTCAATATCTCGGAAACGCTTTCTTTTTCTTTTTTTTTTTAAATCCAGATACTCAGACGCGCCCGTGTTCACGCGCACTTGCTCTCTCCGATAAGCAGGGAAGCTCGGTTGGGGTGGTGTCGGGCCTTGCGCATGCGCTGCTGAGCTCGTCGCTTCGCCGGCCGGTCGATGCTGGCGCGGTACTGGTAATGAACTTCGACGTGCATGGTGAAACGTCACTTTGTATTGCCACTGTAGACTAGCAATGCAATGTGTTTGCGAGCGATTGGATAAATGAGAAAGCGTGCACTGTCTACAGTTTATGCCCCTCTAGAGTAGTGGAAATGTTGCTCCAAGTGTTAGGTTTGTAATTTGCGCCTACGAACATGAACTAAACAAAGAAAATGGTCTGCAGCCGCCTTCGCTTCATAAAATTCCCGTACGAAGAAATTTCCGTGCGCGAATGAGAGAGCAAAAGAGAGAAACCATGCTAAGAAGAATGGCTGCCTTTTACGTGATCTCGCGCATGAAACCAGACGATGGATTAATTTTAGCCGTTCATTTTGATTTGCCGAATGTAAACCGGAACACTTTCTCCACGCGGTCTTCAGATTTGAATGGCAATCAATCACATCCTTTCTTTTTTTTTTTTTTTCTGTTTCTTTCTATCTGGAACCGAAAGAATTCAGAACGCCATTTCAATCTTAGATTCGATTAGATATCGTGACTGGTATGCTGAAATATCACGCCTTATCTGGTGTTAACCTTCTTGATCACGGCAATAAAAAATCGCCAGTTCCCGAACTTTAATCGCGCCGAAGATGAACCGATATGCTGGATTCTTATTGTCATGATTTTATAGAAAGCGCTGGTTCTATGGCTAGCTTTGAGGAAAAGAAAAACATCGTTCAGGAATGTATAACTCTAAACAACTAAAAAAAAAATCTGCCGGCAATTGGTACTACAACGAGAGTACTGAGAATACTGGAAAAGATGAAATCCAATCATGCTGAACTGAACTGAAATTATTTCATCAAGACATGCCCCGAAAAACGTGGCCACTTTCAATGATAATTTCAAATGTGATTTCTTTCTTTTTTTTTTTCTTTTTTACGACGGATAATAATTATCTTTCCAATGGCGGATGTGAAAATTTCAGAGCACGGCATTTTCGAAATCCCAAGGCCCCGGACGCATTCTCTCTTCTTTAAGTATTTTGGTGGTGCACACGGAGGAAAATTTCGCGCACGTAATTTATAAACTAGTAGTTGATTTTCTAGAAGAACACAAAGTGCTGACAAACGGCCAACCAGGACACAATTAAATTGGTATTACGCACGGTTTCGAAGCCGCGGTAACAAAAGGGTAACAAAGGGACGTTCATTTCGTGGTGTGGATTTCACGTCTCTCACAATAAAAAAAAAATAATAATAAAAACTACTGCATAAAATAGGTTTTCCCAAACTGGATGGTTTCGATCAGCTTTTGAACAGCCCTTCCTTAAATTGAGTTGGCGTTGATTGAGCAGGTGCGGGCCTCTGCTGTTTTGGATTTTTGTAAATGGCATCAGTACTGGACAGTCCGTTCACTTGAGGATCAAAGGAGAAACCCCCCAAAAAAATATCATATCGTGGTGAGAGACGTGGCAGATGAGTACAATTATCGGCAGAAAAAAAAAAAAAGGAAAACCGCCTCGTACTCAGAAGCCGCTCCTCTCACGTGTGAAGCTTCAA